>NC_041404.2:137238631-137533631 GCF_900747795.2 Erpetoichthys calabaricus | reverse complement strand
ATAAACTTCACACGTCATCGAAAGTCACAGGTTAGGCTTAGGGTTAGGAGGAAGGAAGGAGGCCCAAAGTTTAATAAGGATTCGCATTTTATTCTTTTTTTTTTTTTTTTTTATTCCATTTACTTGCAAGACATGATCTATAAAGTATTTAAACGCCTGTCAGGATAGTAATGATTGAAGGAAAGAAAAGAAAAACGGGGTGTAATGTCTTGTCTTTTCTAAACGACGTGTCGTTTCTTGTTGTAAAACTCGATCTCAAAGAGCTCGAGGACAGGGACGGGCGGATTTGAGACGGACGGAGACAAAGCCTTCCAAGGCCCGGCCTGACACGGGACACACTATTGTGCTGTCATTCGTGGATAAAGACACTTTTTAAGCAGCTCTTCTTTCCATGCAAATACAATTGTGCTGCAAATGACAATGTATCTCATTTCACGGCCCGTGTATTGTTTGCTCAAGATGGGCTTCACATGCGAGGCCGTATCACGTTACAGAAACAATGCGGAGCCGAAAATGAGGCGCAGTCTGCCCGAGCTGTTTTGACTCAATGCATATATCTGAAGTCAAATACAAAAGTGACAATGTAATACAATGGGTTGCTTTTTGAAGTCACTTTGGGTAAAGGACATCAAAATGAGGAATAGCATTAGCAGGCTTAACACACCCTCACATCGATGCTGCACGCTGGGATGGGCGCAAACCCCTTGTGGCCCACCTTGGGGTTAGAAAATGGGATGGTGTGGGAAATCATTTACTGTTAATGTATCACATCACTTCAACATGAAGCTATTTAACTGGTTCAGGGATGATTGTTTGTTTTTTTCCTTTTTTTCCCCCCAGGCTTGAAAATATTTACAAAAATATTTCCTGAAAAGCACACAAAGCAATAGTTTCTCACATAAACCAGCAGCTGTGTGAAGTGTCAGGGCCGTTCTTAGGTTTTTGGGAGCCCTAAGCAAAGGTACCTTTTGGGGCCTTTCATCTGTATTAATGTATGATAATTATTTTATACGTATAAATGTGTAACAATTAGTGAGATAACGCTTATCCTTTTATGATTATACTGTATATTATACAGTTAGGTCCATCAATATTTGGACAGAGACCACTCTTTTCTCATTTTGGTTCTGTACTTTACCACAATGAATTTGAAATGAAACAACTCAGATGCAGTTGAAGTGCAGACTTTCAGCTTTAATGCAGTGGGGTGAACAAAACCATTACATAAAAATGTGAGGCAACTAAAGCATTTTTTTGAACACAATCTCTTCATTTCAGGGGCTCAAAAGTAATTGGACAAATTAAATAACTGGAAATCAAATGTTCATTTCTAATACTTGGTTGAAAACCCTTTGCTGGCAATGAGAGCCTGAAGTCTTGAACTCCTGGACATCACCAGATGTTGGGTTTCTTCCTTTTTAATGCTCTGCCAGGCCTTTACTTTCAGTTGCTGTTTGTTTGTGGGCCTTTCTGTCTGAAGTTTAGTCTTCAACAAGTGAAATGCCTGCTCAGTTGGGTTAAGATCAGCTGACTGACTTGGCCATTCCAGAATTTTCCACTTCTTTGCTTTAATAAACGCCTGGGTTGCTTTGGCTGTATGTTTTGGGTCATTGTCCATCTGTATCATGAATCAATTTGACTGCTGGATTTAGCTGGATTTGAGCAGACAGTATGTCTCTGAACACCTCAGAATTCATTCGGCTGCTTCTGTCCTGTGTCACATCATCAATAAACACGAGTGTCCCAGTGCCACTGGCAGCCATGCACACCCAAGCCATCACACTGCCTCCCTCCACCGTGTTTTACAGATGATGTGCTATGCTTTGGATAATGAGCTGTTCCACGCCTTCTCCAGACTTTTCTCTTGCCATCATTCTGGTAGAGGTTGATCTTGGTTTCATCTGTTCAAAGAATGTTTTTCCAGAACTGTGCTGGGCTTTTTTAGATGTTCTTTAGCAAAGTCCAATCTAGCCTTTCCTATTCTTGAGGCTTACGAGTGGCTTGCACCCTGCAGTGCACCCTCTGGATTTACTTTTCATGCAGTCTTCTCTTTATGGTAGACCTGGATATCGATACGCCCGCCTACCCCTCGGAGAGTGTTGTTCACTTGGTGTGGCTGTTGTGAAGGGGGTTTCTCTTCATCATGGAAATGATTCTGCGATCATCCACCACTGGTTGTCTTCCGTGGACGTCCAGGTCTTTTTGCGCTTGTTGAGTTCACCAGTGCTGCTTTCTTTCTCAGGATGGACCAAACTGTAGATTTTGCCACTCGTAATATTGGAGCAATTTCTCAGATGGCGTTTTTCTGTTTTCGCAGCTCAAGGATGGCTTCTTTCACCTGCCATGGAGAGCTCCTTTGACGCATGTTGTCTGTTCACAGCAAAATCTTCCACATGCAAGCACCACACCCTCAAATCAACTCCAGGCCTTTTATCTGCTTAACTGATAAGGACATAACGACGGACTTGTCCACACCTGCCCATGAAATAGCCTTGGAGTCAATTGTCCAATTACTTTTGAGCCCCTTGTGTTCAAAAAAAGCTTTAGTTGCCTCACATTTTTATGCAATCGTTTTGTTCACCCCCACTGAATTAAAGCTGAAAGTCTGCACTTCAACTGCATCGGAGTTGTTTCATTTCAGATTCATTGTGGTAATGTGCAGAACCAAAATGAGAAAAAAGTCATCTCTGTCCAAATATTTATGGAACTAACTGTATATACCAGATTTGAGAGGAACACGTCAAAGGAACCTACTGACTAAAGCTAACGTAGCATGTAAATCAAACCTTTAATGTAAAAATACCTTGTGTACTTTCATTTTTGCAAAGTCTTTGATTAATAATAAATAATAATAAGTTACATTAAGTGTGAATAATTGAGGGAGTCGATGACTTCGTGCTCAACTGATATTAACGCTAATCCATTATAATCGATCTGATGTGCAGTCGCCCTGGCAGGTGAGGAGCATGATCTGCCCTCCCACTGGGGCTCCACCGTCACCGTCGATGCTGCCTGTCGTCACTGTTTCCTCACTGCTCACATGTAACCATACTGATAATTCTCCCACTGAAAATTTGTACTTCTGAAATATGGACCTGTAAGTTGTACAGTGATCCCTCGCTGTATCACGCTTTGACTTTCGCGGCTTCACTCTATCGCAATTTTTTTCTCATACATGTTTACGTCACTACGCATGCGTTTTCTGAGAACTTTTATCTAAGCCCCACGATGGCTCCTAAACGTGCTGCTTTTTCTAAGCCTTCTGACAATGAAACTAAGCGCTGGAGGAAGATGTTTACTATCCAGGAGAAGGTGAAACTCTTGGATATGATCAAAGATGGCAATACCCTACAAAAGCCTCCTCACGCATATGAAAAGACAGCGCCAGCAACTGCCTATCAAGATGTTCTGCAGCCGCGCACCCAGACACCCACTGCCTACTCCTAGTACTCCTTCAGCGGAAGAAGACAACGACGCACCACCTGAAGACTCTCCTACTGAGGTTGTGCCTTCATAGGTTAGTGGTTGTGTGTAAGAACTGTGTGTGTGTGTGTGTAATTAAATGTACAGTACAATAATAATGATATTTGTAACGTCTAATATGTCTTATTTTGTCTAATATATTGGGTAATATGAGTGTAATGGTGACTAAAAGGTGTTACTTCATGTCTAGAGGGCACTAATAATGTTAAAAAACGTATTTAGGTCGTAAACAGGTTTTCTATACTCTAACTGCGAAAATATTTGATTTATAAATAAAGAATCCTACTTTGCGAAAATTCATTTATCGCAGTAGAGTCTGGAACGGATTAACCGTGATAAACGAGGGTTCACTGTATTTGGTTACGGCTAAGAAAAAAGGCTGGGCGGGGCCCTTTGGCAGTGGGGGCCCTAGGCGGTCGCCTACTTTGCTTATGCCTAAGAACGTCCCTGGAAGTGCCGTGTTGTCGCCTGTTAGCCATCACTGGAAGCGTTAGTGGTGGTCTGTGGGGTTTGGACGGCAGCAGTGGATCAGCTGGGGATTGATCCGCTGAGGCCGGCCCCTCGCTTTCGTTTTAGATCTGAATCTCCAGATCACCCAATTTGAAGTCTGACAAGTCTAATATAAGCAAAAAGTCATCCACCGAGTATTTTCGCTCTGCAGTCTCCCTAGACGTCAATGCCATTCTAGACGTTGGTTACTCTAAGCCACTCATGCACATGCAGGGATTTGACGCCAAGTCAACGAGTCTAATATTCCTCCCAGCACAGAGGGTACACCTATAAAACAATGGTGGGTCTTGTCGATGTTTACAGCTCATTATCACCCTCTACCTATGGATGTTAACTTTGGTCAACGTCTGGCCTCAATCCTGTGGTCAACAGAAGTCGACATCCACCCTTAAAGAGTTAATTGATTTACTAATATTAAATAACATTTGTTATATAATTATAAACATTACATTGTTTGAGTAAAATCTATTTCTTCTTCTTTAGCTGCTCCCATTAGGGGTCACCACAGAAGATCATCTTGTTCAATCTCTTCTTGTCCTCGTGATCTTATTCTGTCACACTCATCACCTCAACACATTCATAAAACCTTCTCTTAGGCCTTCCTGTTCTCCTCTTACCCATCAGCTCTATCCTTAACATCCTTTTCCCAATATACCCAGCATCTCTCCTCTGCACTGGTCCAAACCAACAACATCTCGCCTCTCTGGCTTTGTCTCCCAACCATCCAACCTGAGCTGACCCTCTAATGTCCTCATCCTGTCCATCCTCGTCACCCCCCAATGTAAATCTTAGCATCTTTAACTCTGCCACCTCCAGCTCTGTCTCCTGTGCCACCGTCTCCAGCCCATATAACATAGCTGGTCTCACTACCGTCCTGTAGACCTTCCCCGTCACTCTCGCTGATACCCGTCTGTCACCAATCACTCCTGACACTCTTCTCCACCCTGTCTGCACTCTCTTCTTCTCTTCTCTTCCACGCTCCCTGTTACTCTGAACTGTTGATCCCAAGTATTTAAACTCCTCCACCTCTCTGCATCCTCACCATTCCTCTGAACTTCCTCTCATTCACACACAAGTATTCTGTCTTGGTGGTCCTACTGACCTTCGCTCCTCTGCTCTCATATCTCCACCTTGACCTGCACCCTCCTCTCTCTACAGATCACAACGTCATCGGCAAACATCACAGTCCACAGGGACTCCTGTTTAATTTCGTCTGTCAAAGTGAGTGTAAAGGTCACATTTAACTGTATTTTCAGATAAATATAAAGTATCGCCTGAAATTTCCATTTTTAAGACAACACAAATCAGTAACAGGACATTTCTTCCACCAGCTCATTACAATTCAGCGTCACCAGGGCCAGTCGTGCCATCCCAGAGTGCAATGCAGGGGTCAGCTGTGAGCCAGGTGCCAGCCGGCACCCACACCACTACAGCTCAGAACTGCCAGAGGAGAGACTACCGTCCTGTAGACCTTCCCTTTCACTCTTGCTGATACCCGTCTGTCACAAATCACTCTTGACACTCTTCTCCATCAACTCCACCCTGCCTGCACTATCTTCTTCACTTCTCTTCCACAATCCCCATTACTCTGTACTGTTGATCCCAAGTAATTAAACTCATCCACCTTCGCCAACTCTACTCCCCTCATCCTCACCATTCCACTGACCTCCCTCTCATTTATACACATGTGTTCTGTCTTGGTGGTCCTACTGACCTTCATTCCTCTCCTCTCCTCTCCTCTCCTCTCATATCTCCACCTCTCCAGGGTCTCCTTGACCTGCTCCCTACTCTCGCTACAGATCACAATGTCATCAGCAAACATCACAGTCCACGGGGACTCCTGTCTAATCTCGTCTGTCAACCTGTCCGTCACCATTGCTAACGCCATTCTAAACATCGTATACTCGGTGCTACTCACGCACACGCAGGGATTCAACGTCAACGGGTCTAACAGTCTGTAACATCACTTTAATATGTCACTTTCTTCTGTACAAATATAATTTTATGAATCTACTTTTCTTTCTACTCACATGCACAGTGGACATAGATTTAGCACAGGGGCTCATCATTTAGAACTGCTAGGCAAGCATTAGAAGACAAGACAAGTTAGGGACAACTGTGAAATGGGCAGTCAGACTGATGACCGTTGTATGCTATTTCTGTGTGTCAAACTCAGCATGAACCTCTATCCTCTTTGCCTTGTTTGGAATGGCATGTATCACCTAAGTGGGGGTCCTGCACATGGAGAAAGAATATAAAGCCTCGGAACATCGCCCATTGTAGCCGACGGACGGATAGGAGATAACGTCATCTGATCCGGAAAATCCTTCCAACGCAGCGACGAAAATGGCAGACTTTACACATCGGGCCCCCACTCCCAAACTGGGTTCTTGTCATGGCTTGCTTCGCCTGTTATGCCACATAAGCCATCATTAAAGAAAGCCAAGTTATTTCTCCTATGTGGTTTCTTACGCCGTATCACTAAGGTATTGCCTTTTAATATTACATCTGTATAGTTTTAGGTTATGTAACACGCCGCAATTACAAAAGAACTTATTGTAACAAGGGAGCTAGCGCCCCCTGCTGGATACACAGTCCTCCTTGCAAAGAGGGTCTACCTAGAACATAATGGTGAGCTTTATCAACGTTTATGGTTTTTTTTCGCCTTCTGCCCCGAATGTTGACTTTACCCGACATCCGCCCTCAACCCCTCGTGTCGACATCCGCCCTAAAAGAGTTCAAAAGACAAGAAAACCGAACGTCTACAGATAAGGCGCCAGCCTGAGTGGTGTTGTAAGAGTTGAATTTGCACCCTGGTCCAATGTGCACCTAGCATGTGTCTGAGTCTCATACCTTTCTGAGCTGACGCTGTTATTTTATTATTTACTATGATAAATGTATTTCTTGTTATTTTATGTAACCCCTTAAGAGAAAATGTTATATTTATGGCATCACCATTCTTCTATACTACTAAGTCGGTCAGTCAGTCATTATCCAACCCACTATATCCTAACTACAGGGTCACGGGGGTCTGCTGGAGCCAATCCCAGCCAACACAGGGCGCAAGGCAGGAACAAATCCCGGGCAGGGTGCCAGCCCACTGCAGGGCACACACACACACACACCCAGTTTTGCTTCCTGGGCCCTCCCTGCATGGAGTTTGCATGTCCAAAGACAAGCAGGTTAGGTGCATTGGCGATCCTAAATTGTCCCTGGTGTGTATGTGTTTGTTCCTGCGTTGGCTGGGATTGGCTCCAGCAGACCCCTGTGTTAGGATATAGCGGGATAATGTTGGATACTGTTGGTGTGCTAAGAGTTTGCTAATCCGAGACAGAGGCTGCGGGCCGAGGGGAGGGAAAACGTGATGTCAGGAGTGGGGAGCTGGGCGGGACCCTCCTCGCTGTCTGTCCTGTTTCACTTCTACGTGGGGGGACGGCCTATACACATCAAAATATAATCATGGAATACGTTCAAGGGAAACGTGATGCCGTTTTTAAGTTTTTTTGACAGATTCATTTTGTTTTGTGGTGTAGTAATAATATTTTACATGCAGAATTTTTGATGACAAAAAAAAAAATCATGGATGGATAATATCACTATTAGCCAACCCGCTATATCCTAACTACAGGGTCACGGGGATCTGCTGGAGCCAAACCCAGCCAACACAGGGAGCAAGGCAGGAAACAAACCCTGGGCAGGGCGCCAGCCCACTGCAGGGTGCACACACACACACACACACACACACACACACACACACACACACACCACACACACACACACATACACACACACAACAAGCACACACTAGGGACAATTTAGGATCGCCAATGCACCTAACCTGCATGTCTTTGGACTGTGGGAGGAAACCCACACAGACACGGGGAGAACATGCAGAACTGTTCACTGAAGTGAACCCGGGTCTCCTTACTTCGAGGCAGCAGTGCTACCCACTGCGCCACCTGTGAATTTCCCCTAGGGATTAATAAAGTTTCTATCTATCTATCTATCTATTCTTATATAGTGCCTTTCATCCATCCATCTATCTATCTATCTTTTATATAGTGCCTTTCACTCTATCTATCTATCTATCTATCTATCTATCTATCTATCTATCTATCTATCTATCTATCTATCTATCTATCTATCTATCTATCTATCGTGCCGCTGTTATACTACTAAGTTTCCTGTTTTTTTTTTTTGTACCCAGCTGGAACATAAAAAAATAGGCCATTGTTCTTTACTTTTTGGGAAACAAGATGTATGTGGAGAAGCTCACACATCTAAAATAAAAATAAGAATGAAAATAATACAAAAATTCAAAAAGTCACGTACATCTTAAACAAACAGGACTATCAATCAAATTGTGGTCATCTAAGGTATCAACATCTGGAAGTCCTGTTAGCAGCAGGGTGTAACCAATCATGTTAAAAGTTTTCTGATTATGTAATGAATTCCTTTTAAAGAACTGGGACCTAATCAATGAATTGTATAAACAGAGCGCGGAGGACACTTTTTACTTTGTAACATGTGGCTAACGTGTAATGCACTTGTCACCACTACTAAGAATAATGACTGACGCTTTCTCCTGCCTGTGTTTCATTGCTTAAATCGGGGTGCTACAGTGGGGGGGTGTCTGGATTTATAATTTTCTTCCACTGTGTACCCCTATGAAGAATTTGTGTTCATTATATGCGGACCTTTTCCGTGTGGACAAGCGATTCCCAAACCCAGACACGTAATCCCCCCGTCATCTCTGTGCCTTATTAAACTGGAAGACAGAACGTGTTATCCCTCCGCTCCCTGAAAGCTCAGCCTGCAACGTGTTGACACACATTGACCTCAATTCAAACTCGCCACTTGATGGCGCCGGGGTGACACAGAAGACGGACTCACCACACTCGGCGTTTGTCCGACATGCTTATGGGTAACTCCTTAACTGGCCTCTGTGGGGAAATGGTCTTCAGCAGGTCATCGGTGTCTGGGCCTGCCCATCTGCCACTCGAGGACGAGCCCATTCGCTGACGTGAGACACTCCGCTTCCGCCTACTACTTCCTGATGAGAGTCGCCTGCGGTACCGAAGAGACTGGTAACTGGGCAGCTGGTCCAGGAGTGGGTTACTGAGAAGTGGCGGGCCGTGGCCCCACTGAAACACATCTGAAAAAAAAAAAAAAGAGAAATTGGGGAAGGTCAATAGGCGACAGACATGACTGCCTGCACAGCACACACGGCCATTCTGCTTTTACACTCAACTGCATCCCAGCTAAGATCAAAGTACATTAAACATCAGGAACGGTTCCCGCCAAAGATGGCAGGGTTGGTCTATCAAGCATGCAGGACAGACGATCGGGCTGAAAGAGGAGAAAACTGGTGCTTCAGTTGATCACTCGTATGGAAAAACCATGAGAGGCACATCAACGTACACCTCTGATTTAATAGAGTCGGGTCAGGTCAGGTTGGGGTGGGCATGCTCTGGTTCAGTGTGTTGCTGTACCCACCACACGTTGAAACAGCTCAGGATCCCAGTTGGCAACCCCACAGGCAGACACACAGTGCAGTCCCACCCTCCAGAAATGACCCACTATCTGCCACAGTCAGATGTTACGAGGGCATCCCCTTGACCTGGTGCAGCCACTCTGGTCATCAGCAATGAGGGTCCCATGAGCCGATTCACCCACGGGGAATCGCGCCACATGACCAGAGTGCCGTAACTGACACTCCCTCACAATGCAGGTCATGTATGTCATTTGGGACTCCGTGAGCAACCAGCAGCACTCAAGGACCCTCCAAAGAGACACACCTGAAGGAGTCCAGTCTTCATCTCAGGTCACTGGATGGCGTCAATGACTCCCAAACAGGAAGCACCAGGACTCTAAAGACTTGGACCTTCGTCCTTTTGCTGAGATATCACGAGCGCCACACTCCCCTTTCAAACGACCTCCATGGTGTGACGTGGGTGTCCCTTTGGCCTGGTCCAGCCACTCAGGTCCTCTATATTGAGCCGGATCACCCTCGGGTAATCGCGCCACATGGCCATAGTGCCGTAACTGACGCTCCCTCACAATGCAGGTCATGTGCCTCATTCGGGACTCTGTGAGCAACTGCATAGCGTCCATGACTCAAAAAAGGAAGCACCAGGACTCTAAAGACTTGGACCTTTGTCCTTATGTGCCACACACCCGTGGGCACCCCCTTGGCCTGGTCCAGTCACTAGGGTCTTCAAAATTGAGCTGGATCACCATCAGGGAATTGTGCCGTAACTGACGCTCCCTCACGGTGCAGGTCATGTGCCTCATTCAGGACTCCATGAGCAACACAAAGTCACACCAGTGGTACCCAAGGACCGTCTGAAGTGACACACATGAAGGAGTCCAGTCTTCATCTTAGGTCACTAGATGGCGTTCATGTGTCGCAAACAGGAAGCACCAGGACTCTAAAGACTTGGACCTTCGTCCTTTTGCAGATATCGGGAGTGCCACACACCCCTGTAAAGTGACCTCATGACCCCTCTCATGCCCTCCCAATCCATCTACTGACTTCATATGAAGAGGCACCAGAGTCACATGAATGGTAAGTAAACCCCTCGAAGAGGTCGACACTCTCTCCGCAGACAGACACCCTGCTGATGGCCATGCCTAAGAAGCCATTAAAGGCCTGGATCTTTGGTTTTTATCAGGACCCTCGCAAGCCCAGACCCTCAGACTCCTCACTCAGTCTCTCAAGACCCCGATCAGAGCCTCCATTGACCCCATTGGAGATCACAGCATTGTCAAGATCAGTGAATCTCTCTTCACCAACAGATGGTCCCAAAGCCGCTGGACTCCATGACCCCACCCAACACCAAGCCCATGTGATCACCCCCTGACGGAGCCCAGAATCAAGTGGGAATAACGTAGAGGTTCTGCCTCCACTCTGCACAGCACTCACAGTACCAGTGTTACAGGCCTGCCATGATATCCAGCAACTTCAGGGGATCCTGCAAAGTCTCAGATGTCCGACAGGGCAGCTCGATCAACCGAGTCGAACACTTTACAAAAATCGACAAAGGCTGCAAAGAAACTGTGCCGATACTCGAGTCTGCGCTCCATGAGACCCCTCAGTGTGGTCGAATCACTTTTGCTTTGTGCCCTCCACCACCTTACCCTCTCATCTATGGTGAGGAGTGAAAGCTTTACAGTCGTCAAAAATTTCGATGTCCAGTTTTCGAAAGATCTCAACATTTTAGGCTCACCTGATACCCAAAACATTGGTATCTCGATGATGTGTGTGTGTGTCTGCGTGTCACAGTTTCTTGAGGACGTCGAGTGCTAAAACGGCTGGATGGAAAAAATACCAAACTCGAGACTTGAGCTGTTATGAGATGACGAGGTGTGGATTAGTCTTTGAGCCCAAATCATGCCAGAGAAAGAGGCCCTCTAGAGCAGTGGTTCTTAACCTGAGGTCTGTGGACCCCTAGATGGGTTTCAGGGGGTCCGTGAGGGTCAGATAAAAATTAACATTTATATTCACTATCCAGCCCGGTACTGTTAATTCAGAGTAGATCTAGTAGTAGCAGTAGGAGTAATGGTATTAGAAAATGTAGTAGTAGTAGATCTGTTTTAATTTTCACAAGAGGATTGTATTTCATAATTATAATGAGTGGCCATTACTTTTTGTTCTTTTTTGTTTGTCTCTCTATTATAATAAAAAAAATCCCGGGATGAGACGAGACTTTTTCAGAGAGATACTTTCAGGTCCCACGAGACGAGACTTTGTACCAAGAGATTTAACCACACCTGGGGCAGGAAATAAAAGACAAAGAGTAGATGACAAAGTAGAACGTCGCAAAGAATTCAAAAACGTTGGTGTGATACACATGCAGAGCAGGTTAGCAATAATGGAAGTACTAAAATTCGAAAGTCTCAAGAAAAATGATAGTAAAGATCGCATTAGCGCAAACAAACGGAAAGTTTGTCTGTGAAATAACGGAACAGTGAAAAGAGTTCGAATATATTGCTTGGATTTAAACTTTAAGTCAGAGTCTTATAGATCGTCTAATTCGTTTTGCCATCGGGGAAAAGTAGTGTTTCTACCCAATGAAGAGGCGTATCTGCGAGAATTAAAAGATTTATTGTCTGGTGAAAGTGAAATCCCGCGAGAGAAATCATTTCTCATTTGTGTGAATGCTATTGTCGGACATGTTTCTTGTAGAGAGAAAGAAACGATATTCACTCACGGGAAGTTATACGTCGCATTGTCACGATGTAAGTCCAAAGACGGAATCAAAATTCAATGCGATATTGATGAAAAGGTAAAACCGAAAAGAGATCCAATATATGGACGACTGAAATGTTAGAGAAGAGTTGGGACAAAGCCCACTGACGCTGTCGAAGCGAAAGGTGCACCGGAGATTCTCACCTTGAAAGAAGGCTCTAGGAGTGGAAGGGTAGGCAAACAGAGTAATCAGCTTTAACGCAATAAACAATAAGGTGGGCTTAACTCTAATGACGCGGAGTGCTGAAGCAGCCAAAACTTACAGTATATATATATATATATATATATATATATATATATATATATATATATATATATATATATATATATACCATTCCTTATCAGCCTTTCCTCACTTGAAGCAGAACAGCTCATTTCTGCTTACCCGGACTACTTTTTCCAGCTGCTCCTTCGCAGGCCCTTTCTGTGGCCACCAGTATTTCTTGTATCTTGTCATTCAGCATTACTCCTCTGCTCCCCTTATTTCGTAACTGGCATGAGCTTCCCTTCTCCGGGCCTCAGGCTGACCTCCATCCATCTTTCTCCTGTCCTCTGATCCATTTGATTTGTTAAATATTGGTGGCTTTTTTCTGATCTTCTTCTTCTTTCGGCTGCTCCCGTTAGGGTTGCCACAGCGGATCATCTTCTTCCATACCTTTCTGCCCTCTGTGTCTTGTTCTGTTACACCCATCACCTGCATGTTCTCTCTCACCACATCCATAAACCTTCTCTCATACAACTCATCATACGCCTTTTCTTTAGCCTTCACCACCTCTCTCTTCACCTTGTGCCTTATCTCCTTGCACTCTTGTCTACTTTCTTCATCTCTCTGACTTTCCCACTTCTTCTTTGCCATCCTCTTCCTCTGTATACTCTCCTGTATTTCCTCCTTCCTCTGTCCAGATGTCACGCCAAGCACCCTTCTTGCTGTCACCCTTACTACATCTACTGTAGTTTCCCAACTGTCTGGTAACTCTTCACTGCCACCCAGTGCCTGTCTCATCTTCTCCCTAAACTCAACCTTGCGGTCTTCCTTTTTCAACTTCCACCATTTGATCCTTGGCTCTGCCCTCACTCTCTTCCTCTTCTTGATCTCCAACATCATCCTACAGACCACCATCATATGCTGCTTAACTACACTTTCCCCTGCCACCACTTTGCAGTCTTCAATCTCCTTCAGATTGACTCTTCTGCATAGGATGCCATCTACCTGTGTGCATCTTCCTCCAGTCTTGTACGTCACCCTGTGCTCCTCCCTCTTCTTAAAATACGTATTCACCACAGCCATGTCCATCCTTTTGGCAAAATCCACTATCCTCTGACCTTCTTCATTCCTCTCCTTGACACCATACCTACCCATCACCTCCTCATCTCCTCTGTTCCCTTCACCAACATGTCCACTGAAATCCGCTCCAATCACCACTTTCTGTCCTTTGGGTACACTGTTCATCACTTCATCCAACTCACTCCAAAAATCTTCTTTCTCACCCATTGCACACCCAACTTGCGGGGCATACGCACTAACACCATTCATCATCACACCTCCAGTTTCCAGTTTCATAATCCTCACTCTGCCTGACACTCTTTTCACCTTCAGAACACTCTTGACTAGTGCTGGGAGGTATACTGATTCATAACAAAAATACAAAATGGTTTTCGGTATGATATGGATTTTTCTTATACCACAACACCGGTTAAATAACCTAAACCACATTCAGAACGTGGCGCAGCGGGAAACTGTTTAAGGGGGGACCTTTTTCACTGCTGCACCGCTAAACACACATACACCGGAGTACATGCGTTAGTGGAGGTATTGAGCGGTGAAAATGGACAGAGGACATTCTGAAACTGAAGCTGTAGCAGTCTATAAAGTTGAACATGATGACACAGAAGAACTTTTGCTGAAATAAGGAGCCGTGTCTGTTGTCAAAGGTCGGATGTGGACCAAACAACTGTTTACTGCAAATGCTGTCGAGCTAAAGTTGTCACTGGAGGCAGCAACACAAGCAATGTGCTGCACCACCTTAGCTGCAAACATACTTCGGAGTACCATGAATGTATGGAACTAAGATTGGCACCCTCTACGTCCTCAGGTAAAACTGAAAAAGCGAGAGGACACTCGAGTCAGACGTCACTTGTAGACGCGTTTGCTAGAGGACTGCCTATGACAAATAAAGCAAGCGGTGGATTGAGATAACCAACGCCATTATAATTTATATAGCTAACGTGTCAGTGGACAGAGATTGTTAATATTAACAGAAAGTGTAGCTGGTTTACAAAAAATATTTACTCTTTATTCCTTTTCTAAGACATGTTCAGTGCAATACAACTTTTGACAATCACCTCTGGATATTTTACTAAGTCTAAATGCCTCTTTGGATGGTTGAAAATATGCTGTCAAAATTATAGTTTAAGTTATTTGCAAAATTTGTTCAATAAAAAGTGGAATAGGTTATTCATAGCCAGTCTACTGCAGTAATTGTAGTGGAAAATGTGGTTAACATCCACAAATGCATAGGGAAAAAAATACCGTTGAATACCATGAAACCGTATAATTTTGAAAATACCGTGATATCGAAATTTGGTCATACCGCCCAGCCCTACTCTTGACATGCTGTTTCTTCAGAATAACTCCTACGCCATTTCTCCTTCTATCCACACCATGATAGAACAATCTGATCCACCTGGCCTTGCTCCCCTTCCAGTTAGTCTCTGCACACACAATATATCAACCTTCCTTCTCTCCATCATATCTGCTAACTCTCACCCCTTACCAGTCATAGTGCCAGCATTCAAAGTTCCTACCCTCACTTCCACTCTCTTAACCTTCCTCCTCTCCTCCTGCCTCCGGACACATCTCTCCCCTCTTCTTCTTCTTCTTCTTCTTCGGCCAACTGGTGCTACTACATGACTTTTTATTTTCCATGACACTCACATCCAAAAGTTTTCCCCTAATTTGTTCATGATGACCAACAAATAAAAGGATCACTTGAAGCGAGCCCCTGGGAACGAGAGAACGTGTTGACAGTACCCATCACAAAGAACCAAAGAGGCCGGTTATACAAATGAAATTTCCTGCACGTTTATAAGACGGAGAGACACGTCAGACTGGCACATTACAATACTCTGAGAGGAGCTGTTTAAAAAAAAAAAAAAAAAAAAAATGACAGGCCTGCTTTATTTGTCTCGTTTTAATTTCCGCGTCTTCAAGCTGACAAGAAAACAGGGAGGAAGTGAAATACGAAATTGATAAGATTAACCGCAAAAAGGAAAAAAAAAAAAAAATCAGACATTAACTGGCACGTCACAGCGCACACCCAGAAGGTACAGATGACAAGAAACTGGAAAAGGTGACGCGCGATTACTGATAATGAGGTGGAATTCTGTTTACGACCGCAAAGACACGGTGCGTCTTCAGAACCCAGTAGACGTCTCCATTCTCCCATCTGATGCTGTGTCTGTCACACTACCGGACAAATGTTTTAGAACAGCTCGCTTTTTTCACTTTATGTTTAACATAATGATTTAAGAAGTCCATGCAGAGAACAAATAAAAAAGATGGCAAATAAAAAACTAAATAAATCAAGGAATCATTATGTGTACAAAATTTGATTCAAATTCAAGTAGCCACCTTTTTTCTATCGGGCTGCTCCCGTTAGGGGTCGCCACAGCGGATCATCCTGTTCCATATCTTCCTGTCCTCGTCACACTCGTCACCTCAGCACATCCATAAGCCTCCGCTTAGGCCTTCCTCTTCTCCCCTTACCCATCAGCTCTATCCTTAGTACCCTCTCCCAGAATACCCAGCATCTCTCCGCTGCACAGGTCCAAACCAAAGCCATCTCGTCTCTCTGACTTTGTCTCCCAACCGCCCAACCTGAGCTGACCCTCTAATGTCCTCGTTCCTAATCCCGTCCATCCTCGTCACACCCAATGCAAATCTTAGCATCCTTCAGTTGTTTGCTCATAACAGGCAAGTCTCCCGCATAACAGAAACTTGTCTTCTGATTGCTTGTGACTTTGGCTCGGCCAGATTTCCTCCTATTAAGAGTTTTTTTTTCCATTCCCAATTGATTTTTGGATTGTGTATGCAGGGTCCAACTCCGGTCCTGGTGGCTGTAATGGGTGCAGGCTTTCATTCTAATCATCTTCTTAATTAGTGACCAGTTTTGGCTGCTAATTAATTTCTTTTGCTTTAGTTTTAATTAACTAAATTAAATTTTAATTTAGATTTAAATTAATTTTAATTAACTTGACTCCACCCCCCCTTAGTTGTTTCTTTTTCCTTAATGAGCAGCCAAACAATAATGAGACACAAAACGAGCTGCCACATGACCAGCTAACCTGTGCCCATCACACAATATCTGAAAATAAAGAAAGCTGGCGGTCTCAGTAAGGTTGATCTCTCAAGTCCGTCCATCCATCCATTATCCATCCCACTACAGGGTCACGGGGGTCTGCTGGAGCCAACACAGGGCGCAAGGCAGGAAACAAACCCCGGGCAGGGTGCCAGCCCACTGCAGGATCTCTCAAGTCACCAAAACATTTTGATTCTATTATTATAAAACAACAGAAAAATCAACAGCTTTGTAAATGTCGGCTATGGCAGAACGAGAGCAGCAACAAGCTGTGGAATTAAATATCAGGCTTAATTAACAGCAAAAATCGGCTGATCGCTCAGTTTAGATGGCTGGCCAGTTCTAGGAAGAGTCCTGGTGGTTTCGAACTTCTTCACTTACGGATGATGGATGCCACTGTGCTCATTGGGACCTTCAAAGCAGCAGAAATTTTTCTGTAACCTTCCCCAGATTTGTGCCTCGAGACAATCCTGTCTCGAAGGTCTACAGACAATTCCTTTGACTTCATGCTTGGTTTGTGCTCTGACATGAACTGTCAACTGTGGGACCTTCTATAGACAGGTGTGTGCCTTTCCAAATCAGGTCCAGTCAACTGAATTTATCACAGGTGGACTCCAATGAAGCTGCAGAAACATCTCAAGGATGATCAGGGGAAACAGGATGCACCTGAGCTCAATTTGGAGCTTCACCGGCAAAGGCTGTGAATACTTCTGTACATGTGTTTTCTCAATTTTTTTTATTTTAATAAATTTGAAAAAATCTCAAGTAAACGTTTTTCACGTTGTCATTATGGGGTGTTCTGTGTAGAATTCTGAAGAAAAAAATTAACTCAATCTATTTTGGAATAAGGCTGTAACATAACAAAATGTGGAAAAAGTGATGGCGCTGTGAATACTTTCCGATGCACTGTATATATATTATATATATATATATATATATATTATTATATATATATATACAGTACATTGTGCCAATTTCTCTAAATGAAAGGCCTAACTTGTAATGCTCTGTCCCATTTCATTGTTAATTGCCGTTTTCTTGCCATTATCACTGGCATATTGTCCAAGTCGTACTTCACAGGGGTGAGTGCAGTGACACAGTCTGCTACAACTCTACTTTTTCATTAATCATCACAAGTTGGGACACCTGTGCAAATTGTTTGCTTCAACTTGCAAAGCTTTATTTGCTTGAACTGCTGCAGCACATCTGTAGGTTTGTCACTTATTGGACGTCCCCTGAAGAAGGCCCACTTGTTTATATTCTGAAATGTTCTTTTTTATTTCAGTTTCTCCTAACCTAACCTAACCTTTAAATGTAAACCTCTGGCAGTCTACTTCTCACTGTTTTAGGTTACTCAATGCATTTCAATGGATTACAGTTGAAGAAAAACTGGACAAATGGAGGTGTTCTGAACGTTTGACCAGCAGTGTACATCTATGGTGCTTGTGAGCACTTTATACACCGTAATGGAATAAAGAAGACAAAGTACAACTCTGATGGTCTGTTTGTTGTATCTGTGCACAACAGACTGGCATAGGGGAAAGTTCTACTGCCGCTGGCATCCCGCATTCAAATCCTGTGCCCGCCCAGACACTCTTCATGTGGACTTTGCACTTTCTCTCCACGCCTGCCTGGGCCTTCTTCTGGGTTCTCTGGTTTGGTTCTCATACGCCGAACACACGTCCAAGCTGACCTTGCGTTTGTATGTTTGTGCACATCCTGGATTAATACATAATTATTATTATTTGGCTGACACATTTATTCAAGGTGACTTACAACATCTGTGAGATATAACTGGTTATATTTCTTTATTTGACAGCTGGACTACAGGAAGGTGAAGCGACCTGCTTATGGCTCACAGTGTCAGCGCTGGGATTTGAACCCACAACTTCAGGGTCTAACATCCAAAGCCTTAACTTCTACACAACCGATTCCTGTATGGCACACAGTGTTTTCCAGATGGGGTTTTCTTCCCACTTCCCAAAGCTGTGCAGGGTCTGGGCAAAGTAGCAGTTCCAAAGGGACACCATTTGAGTGGGTATTTGAGAGGGCACCGTGCCCACTGCTTTGGTCTTGCCTTGCTCTCAGTGCTGCCGAGATAGGACCCTGCCCACCCTGACTCTCAGACACAGAGTGTCGTCTTATGTTTGTTTTATCACCTGAGGGAAGAAACAGCACAAGAGGAATTCGGAGAGTTTCACTCTTCAATCGGGCCTCTCACAATCACTGGACACGTTTAACGGTTTCTATTAATAGGACAGTGTTAGAGTGCTGACCCACCCAGGTGGGGTTCCGGTTCTTTTGTTATGACTGCTAGACTGAAATTGTCTTGATATGAAAGGCGTAAAAATCAGTGACTGCCAGGGCCTCCAATTAGGGTGGGATCCCACCTTATCGAGTAACCTTACAAGCCCCCCCACCAGCCCAGTTACCTTGCAAAAGCATTCGGACGCAGCACTGATTGTTGCAGAGCAGAAACATTTTACATTTCCCCTGGTCCTGGGGGTTGGGGGGGGGGTGGGGTGGTGCGGCAACACGCTGTAGGATTGCAAACTCCCAACCTCCTCCTCCTCAGTAATGCCTCTAATAAAAGCAACAGTTTAAGGTCTGCAGGTAACAAACTTAAAGCAGATGACAGAAATAAAAGTGAACACTCTGATAGTGGATAAAGCTAACCTGATGAAAACATCTATACATGGAGAAATGGATAAAACGAGCTGGAAGGCAAACCCTAAAGGCCAATGACAGACAGATAGATAGATGAAAGTCACTATTTAATAGAGAGAGAGATAGATGTGAAAGGCGCTATATAATAGATAGATAGACTTAGCGTAGTTGGCAGGAGTAGATAGATAGACAGACAGAAAGACAGATACTGTAGATAGACAGACAGATAGACTTAGCGTAGTTGGCAGGATTAGATAGATAGACAGACAGAAAGACAGATACTGTAGATAGACAGACAGATAGACTTAGCGTAGTTGGCAGGAGTAGATAGATAGACAGACAGACAGACACTGTAGATAGACAGACAGATAGACTTAGCGTAGTTGGCAGGATTAGATAGATAGATAGACAGATAGATAGACAGTGTAGTTGGCAGGATTAGATAGATAGACAGACAGATAGACTTAGTGTAGTTGGCAGGATTAGATAGATAGATAGACAGACAGATAGATAGACAGACTTAGCATAGTTGGCAGGATTAGATAGATAGATAGATAGATAGATAGACAGACACTGTAGATAGACAGACAGATAGACTTAGCGTAGTTGGCAGGATTAGATAGATAGATAGACAGATAGATAGACAGTGTAGTTGGCAGGATTAGATAGATAGACAGACAGATAGACTTAGTGTAGTTGGCAGGATTAGATAGATAGATAGACAGACAGATAGATAGACAGACTTAGCATAGTTGGCAGGATTAGATAGATAGATAGATGAGATAGATAGATAGATAGATAGATAGATAGATAGATAGATAGATAGATAGATAGATAGATAGATAGCATAGTTGGCAGGATTAGATAGGTATTTTAATTTCATCATTTTCAGTATTTTTACCGTTAAATTTACTGACATTTTTTAGTGTATGTTTTGGAGCCTGCTGTGGGCTAGTGCCCTGCCCGGAGTTTGTCTAATGCCTTGCACCCTGTGTTGGCTGGGATTGGCTCCAGCAGACCTCCGTGACTCTGTAGTTAAGATATAGCGGGTTGGATAATGGATGGATGAATGGTTTGGAGCGTACCTTCCCTCCGGCTTAGCTAGTGTTACCTTTTTGTTTATTGATTTTTAAAGTTTGTCCTGTTTCACTACCACACGGGCGGAGTTGCAGGGGGACGGCTAGTTAATAATATATTGAACAATTATTATAAAAGTAAAGTTGAACAAAACTCTGCAGCTGCAGGAATAAAAAAGTACCACTTCCAGTTAGCGGAAATAGTCCAAAAGTTGATAGAAGTCGACGTTTTGCACCAAATACTTGTATGGTTGACCTGAGTGAAAGTGCACTCAAACACACAGACATAATTCCAAAAATCTTATTTTCGGACTCAGGGAGGTCTAAAACGTCGAGATTCATCAAAATCTTTGGCCGATTCCAACACTTTCCTATACAGGGGGTCCTCGGGTTACAAGTCTCGACATACGACATTTCGAGTTTACAACGCTCACTCCCATAAAAACTTAAAAAAATTGACACGTGCGAAGTAATTAAGGATTTTTTTTACACTCATCTTTTTCTGTTACTACAGTACAGTGTACAGTACAGTTAGGTCCATAAATATTTGGACAGAGACAACTTTTTTCTAATTTTGGTTCTGTACATTACCACAATGAATTTTAAATGAAACAACTCCGATGCAGTTGAAGTGCAGACTTCAGCTTTAATTCAGTGGGGTGAACAAAACGATTGCATAAAAATGTGAGGCAACTAAAGCATTTTTTTTTAACACAATCCCTTCATTTCAGGGGCTCAAAAGTAATTGGACAATTGACTCAAAGGCTATTTCATGGGCAGGTGTGGGCAAGTCCGTCGTTATGTCATTATCAATTAAGCAGATAAAAGGCCTGGAGTTGATTTGAGGTGTGCTGCTTGCATGTGGAAGATTTTGCTGTGAACAGACAACATGCAGTCAAAGGAGCTCTCCATGCAGGTGAAAGAAGCCATCCTTAAGCTGCGAAAACAGAAAAAAACCCATCTGAGAAATTGCAAAATCTACAGTTTGGTACATCCTGAGAAAGAAAGCAAGCACTGGTGAACTCAGCAACGCAAAAAGACCTGGACGTCCACCGGAAGACAACAGTGGTGGATGATCGCAGAATCATTTCATGGTGAAGAGAAACCCCTTCACAACAGCCAACCAAGTGAATAACACTCTCCAGGGGGTCGGTGGGCGTATCGATATCCAAGTCTACCATAAAGAGAAGACTGCATGAAAGTAAATCCAGAGGGTGCACTGCAAGGTGCAAGCCACTCATAAGCCTCAAGAATAGAAAGGCGAGATTGGACTTTGCTAAAGAACATCTAAAAAAGCCAGCACAGTTCTGAAAAAACATTCTTTGGACAGATGAAACCAAGATCAACCTCAACCAGAATGATGGCAAGAAAAAAGTATGGAGAAGGCGTGGAACAGCTCATTATCCAAAGCATAGCACATCATCTGTAAAACACGGTGGAGGGGAGGCAGTGTGATGGCTGCCAGTGGCACTGGGACACTCGTGTTTATTGATGATGTGACACAGGACAGAAGCAGCTGAATGAATTCTGATGTGTTCAGAGACATAGTGTCTGCTCAAATCCAGCTCAATACAGCAGTCAAATCGATTCATGATACAGATGGACAATGACCCAAAACATACAGCCAAAGCAACCCAGGAGTTTATTAAAGCAAAGAAGTGGAAAATTCTGGAATGGCCAAGTCAGTCACCTGATCTTAACCCAACTGAGCAGGCATTTCACTTGTTGAAGACTAAACTTCAGACAGAAAGGCCCACAAACAAACAGCAACTGAAAGCCGCTGCAGTAAAGGCCTGGCAAGCATTAAAAAGGAGGAAACCCAACATCTGGTGATGTCCAGGAGTTCAAGACTTCAGGCTCTCATTGCCAGCAAAGGGTTTACAACCAAGTATTAGAAATGAACATTTGATTTCCAGTTATTTAATTTGTCCAATTACTTTTGAGCCCCTGAAATGAAGGGATTGTGTTCAAAAAATGCTTTAATTGCCTCACATTTTTATGCAATCGTTTTGTTCACCCCACTGAATTAAAGCTGAAAGTCTGCACTTCAACTGCATCGGAGTTGTTTCATTTTAAATTCATTGTGGTAATGTACAGAACGAAATGAGAAAAAAGTGGTCTCTGTCCAAATATTTATGGACCAAACTGTATGTCCTTTTCCTTCTTCTGTGGCTTGGTTGTGTTTTTATGTTCTAGATCAGAGTTTATCAACCTTTAAATATTTGCAACCCGAGTTTTCATAACAGTTTTAATCACGCCCCCCTGACATCTTTTTGAAAGGAGCCCACTAATACCAATTAGTTCTTTTTAAATTAATGATACAATATATCATAGATGCATATTTTATTATACCTACTTTACTTTTATCAACATTTATCTATCTCTATATTTATCTTTCTAGTATCAGAATGTAGCTTAAGTTAATTTGTTTTGGTTTCAATAGATGTATTTTTCATATTTTTGATTCTTGTTTTCTTTTTGTCACATCTTCGCGCCCCCCCCTTTTTGTTACTTTGCGCCCCACCCCACAGTTTGAGAACCACTGCTCTAGATTTTGATTTTGCAAATGTGTTAGGATGGGCAGCAACCCCGTGTCTGCGTGGGTTTCCTCCGGGCGCTCCGGTTCTCCTCCCACAGTCCAAAGACATGCAGGTTAGGTGGATTGGCGATTCTAAATTGGCCCTAGTGTGTGCTTGGTGTGTGGGTGTGTTTGTGTGTGTCCTGCGGTGGGTTGGCACCCTGCCCAGGATTGGTTCCTGCCTTGTGCCCTGTGTTGGCTGAGATTGGCTCCAGCAGACCCCCGTGACCCTGTGTTCAGATTCAGCGGGTTGCAACATGGATGGATGGATGGAAATGTGTTAGGATAGGTAAGTGACTTAGGCTACGGTGTGTTTCGACTTACAATCACTGTTGTATTAATGGAACTGTGTCGTAACCTGAGGACCCCCCGTACAAGAAAGTAAAAAAAAAGGAACCTCAGTGACTAAAGTAAAGCAAAGAGATTTTGGTTATGGAATATGTATTTGTAAGGTTAAGAAATACTTAGTCAGGCTGTCCTTTTCTATGTTAACTAATGTTGCCTTATTTTAATTTCTTATTTTGTCTTTTATTTTTCTTTTCTTCATTATGTAAAGCACTTTGAGCTACTTTTTGTATGAAAATGTGCTCTAGAAATAAATGTTGTTGTTGTTGGACTTTGGAAATCCCGAGGTTGTGCTACTGACACCACTGTGTGACTCTGAGCAAGTCACTTCACCTGTCAGTGTGCCAATTGGAAAAAAAACATTAGAAGCTGAACCCGTTGTGTCTCACAAATTGTAAAATCGCTTTACATAAAGGGAGAAGTCAAGCAAAATGACCCGTTTTATTGGCTAACGATTACTATATGCAAGCTTCAGGCATGATGAGTGGCCTCGAAAGCTTGCGTATCATAACCTTTTTAGTTAGCCAATAAAAGGGGTCATTTTGCTTGACTTCTTACTACATTCATAATGGCTAACAAGGACTACTTGCATAAAGCGAAATAATCATACATAATGAATTATTATTATTTATACAAGGCGCCTTTCTGAGAACTTAAGGACACTAAACAATAAATAAATAAATAAAAAGACACATTATATGGTATGGCTTTATATGGTACAAATGGTAACAGCAGGGCACAGGGTTTGGACCCAAGGCCGGGGCATCCATGAGGCAGCAATGCCAGCCACATCACCACTGTGCTCCTCTCACCTTTACGAAACTGAATGGTTCAGAACACACGCTCGCGGTTCACGGATCATATAAAGTACAGTACACGTCTAAATCCAATAATTTTCTCTCCTGCCACGTTGTCATCACAAGAAGCGGAGATTTAAAAAGCCGCATTTCCCAGAGGGTGACCCTACCGTCTCTCAAAGTTCTTTTCCTACCAGCTGCGCGCGTGTAACTTGCTTGTTCTCCCGGGTTTCCGTCAACCTCAATACGGATAAACAAGCCCGCGAGGTGGCAGGCAGGGCGCCCCCGTCACGTCCGCTGAGCCTCCCAATTTTCCGCGACCACCCGTTTACTGAATAAGTGAGTGAACTTCAAACCTGGCTTGTTCATGTACTGCCCTGGACATCTGCCTGTCTAATGCCCACCACCACCACCGCCGCCGCCTCGCTGCACACGCGCGCACACGTAGACTCGGCGGGCTGCGCGCGGCTCGCGCCCCAACTTTCTTCCCACCCGTGGGTCGCGCGCCCCAACTTCACTTCTGCTCGGAGCGTCTCGCGCCCCCGCTTTTCGCTTATCGTCAACACACGGCACACAAGTTAGGAAGATTTCTCGGAGTCGCTAACATAGTACGGCGACATGAACAGAAAAAAACAAAACAAGACCAAAAAAAAAAAAAAAGTTCGCGAGGTCGCTCGGCTTCCGGGTTTCAAGGCAGCCCGCTGATTGACGAGCCTCGTTGTTTGGACGTGTTCGCGGCACCCCGGCTTAACAAATCGGCCACTCACCGCTGCCCGGCTCCATTTATCCGGCGGATCCAGCTGAGCGATGACAAATCGGGAACGTCGCGGAGTGTCGCAGCAGCCTAGCACACCAGAGGTCTCTCAGTCCGAGTGGGGAACGTCAGGGCTCCGCCTCCGGGGCGGAGAGACGAGAAGGTGAGTGGCAGGTGAGGACGAAGGGGGCCACAAGTTTAGTGCTGGCATTTCGACTTTTCGGTACGCAATTACTGGATTTACTTGTAGCACTGCGTTCAAGTCTTGAGTATCCTCGATGTTTTAATGTACTGTACATTTTATCTTCGATATTTTTTGTGTCTTCCTCATTGTGTTTTCAGTTGAAAAAGAGAATATTTCAGATTTAAAGATAGTACTAGTCGGGTGTTACAGCCTTAAGTATTGAACACGTAAACGTTTTTCTCAGTAAATCTATTTCTAATGAGCCTATTGACGTGAAATATTCACCAGATTTCGGTAACAACCCAAGTAATCCACACTTTGGCACTTTATTTCTTTTTTCGAGTAGGGGATTTTGGATTTGATTTGACTAACCGCTTTTGGTAATGGAAATTAATGAAATGGACCTTTCAGTGTTACCCACATTTTATAGGGGTAGTTTATTAACCTGCCATCTTGTTTTTAAAAGACATTTCAGTACATCATGTTGGTTGCACGATGAGCCTTTAATTTTTAACTTGCTCTTCTCATGCTCTCAACTGAGGAGTAAACGTTTTACGGATTTATTCATTTAAAATGGGATTTTAGAAATCAGACACATTTATAATAGGGAGGGGTCAAAGTACTTGTTGGTATTTGAAATTTTGTTTCAGAAAACACTTAAAAAAGAAAACGAGACACATGTTTGATTTTCAACTTTAAAGGGAAAAATGAACAAACGCAAAACAATTACTTTTTTCCTTTTGTTCTTTCGCACATCAGACAAGAAAAATGCAAGAAACAAGAACAAGCAAACGCCCTTTATTTATTTTGTCTGAACCGGAAGTTTTTGTAGGTCAACAATCTGGTCAGGTAATGCGCCACTGGCAGCCAACACTGGTCACTGGTGTGTAGACTGGACCATCATCGTGACATTGGAACAGTACTCAGACGTGATTTTAAAGATGGCAAAACAAGGCCTGTCATTGAAAATTACTACATCAATGAAGCAAAGTTTGCAAAGCTTGTATTTTTACCGGAAAGATGCGACTCAGTTTTTCTGCAGTCATGTCCTCGTCCCGGAGTGTCACCCTTTTGATGTTCCAAAAAACAACGTAATGGTCCATCCTCTGCTGATGCCAGTGTAACTTCAAGGCAGTCGATCGATGTGTTGTGAGGAGGACTGTTCGTGTTCGCATGTGTCATCAAAAATCGTGCAAAAGAAGAAGTACGTCCGGTTTCAGACAACGAAAATGTGTCTGTTTTGTTGTTTTTGAGGGTCTGTGTACTTTTTGGTATTTGAAATTTCATTTTAGAAACAGAAACGGAAAAAAGAAAATGAAAGGAATGTTCAGATTTTAATTTTTGGTCAAAGAATAAAATGAGGGAAAATAAGGTATTTTTTAATTCTGTGGTAACAAATAGCAGTCATAAACTTAAAATTACACATATGTTTCTCGATTTATTTGTGATTCAAATAATGAAAGTGTTATAGCTCAAAAACAACAAAACAGACGCATTTTCGTTGTCTGAAACCGGAGGTACTTCTTCTTCTGCGCGAATTTTGATGACATGTGTGAACAGTCCTGCTCCTCACAACACATCGACCGACGGCCTTGAAGTTACACTGCATGGCATCAGCAGGGGATGGACCATTACGTTGTTTTTTGGAACAGTAAAAGAGTGACACTCCGGGACGAGGACATGACTGCAGAAAAACTGAGTCGCATCTTTCAGGTAAAAAATACAAGCTTTGCAAACTTTGCTTCATTGATGTGACAGTTCTTTTATGAACGTTATTGTTGTTACTTACTACAAAACAGCTAATATTTGGTGATTTCATTTACTAACATTAAGTCTGGCAATTTTTATAGTGCTAGCATTTTGAATGTGTGTAAATGTGTCAATGGTTGGCTCACTGACAAGTGTAACACATCAGAGCCGGCACTAGACAATTTCGGGCCCGAAGCAAACTGATAAGGGCCCGACCCCTGCAGCTAGGGGGTCCGGGGCAGAGCTCCGGCTGCCAAGCGATTTCCTGCATTCTGAGCTGCAGAAATGCGTTTTCCCGGCATCTACAACCATCACTTTTTGACGATTTCCGTTTGACACTGACAACCGTAACCGTAACACACTGACAGGAGCCAAATTTGCAGGCTGTCAGCGCAGACTGTCGTACAAGGCCCTGAGTGAAGGGTATGAGTGATGGAGGTCGGAGCGAGCCTGCATAAATATCTTTAGTGACGATACATTAACAGATAAAGCTACATTTTAGCCAGCTTTTGCTGTTTCCACCAGGAAGCACATGGAAGTAAATAGCTAGGCCAAGCACTTTTTTTATTTTTTACTTTCATATTTTTTTTTTATTTTATGAAGATGAGATCCACATTGTTTTGTTTTTACATTTTAATTCGGTTTTAAAGCTTGTTTTCATACTTTCGAGATATTCAGATTTCCGTATAAAATAACTTACCAGCAGATATTGAAATCTATTTCACACAAAAGACACTTTTCGAACCTTGGCACTGGCAAACTCATGAATAAGTTCAGAATAATCAAGCGATTCTCTTGCTCAATTGAAATCAATGCCAGACTATTCAGACGTTTGTGGCTCATGGAGCTTTGCAAGTAATTTTTGATAAGCTTGAGTTTTGAAAAACTCCTCTCCGCCGAAGATACCGTTATAGACACAGTCAATGCTATTCTGTTATCTTCGACTAATGGAAGTCCAGTCCTGGTGCTAGTGGTGCTGGTGCTGCTAGAGCTAACCGTTTTCGTTAGGAAGCGTTGCAAAGCGCCTTTTTGGGTAGCGAAGAATTCATCTTTTGCAGCTTTTTCTTTATGTTTTTGAGCACCTGATTTATATTTCTTTGGCGGTGGAACTGAAGACATTTGGAATACAATAATTTCAAACTGTGGAAATTCGGCAAGGCCTAACTACTATCTACAAGACGTTCTTTCTAACAAAATGGAAATATATTGATATGAAGGAAAGTGATGACTTTACGAAGAGAAGGGCCCCTTTTATGCTCTGTCGAGAATGCAGTGCGGCGGAGCGGCCCTGACTGAAACGTAAGTGGCCGCCTACTGAGGACAGAGGCACAGATGAGCCGTGGCAGCGGCAACAGGCACGCGGGTCTGAGTGAAGCGTAACGAAGGTTGGAGTGCTGAGTGGAGATGTCCACGTGGAGTAATTAGGTGATGGAATATGTTGCCCGTGAATTATATATATAAAAAAATTAGTAATAGAGGTTGGAGTGAAGGAGTCGGTTGCTCCATTGGGCCCTCCGCAGCAGTGTTGCATCACAGGGAAAAAAAAAAAAACCTTGGGCGCAGTGGACCCCCTCCAGCTGTGGGCCCAAAGCGGTCGCTTCGTTCGCTTCGCCCTAAGGCCGGCTCTGAACACATGTTAAGAAAGCTTTCTGTAAATCACGTTGCTCTCCTAACGTGTTACACTTGTGCGTGCTGTTAATACTCAAAACGATTACTGGCATAGTAGCTGGTAAAAGTCAATGAGCAACCATTCAAAATGCTAGCACTATAAAAATTGCCAGACTTAGTGTTAGTAAATGAAATCACCAAATGTTAGCTGTTTCGTAGTAAGTAACAACAATAACGTTCATAAAAGAACTGCCACATCAATGAAGCAAAGTTTGCAAGGCTTGTATTTTTTACCTGAAAGATGCGACTCAGTTTTTCTGCAGTCATGTCCTCGTCCCGGAGTGTCACTCTTTTACTGTTCCGAAAAACAACGTAATGGTCCGTCGTCTGCTGATGCCATGCAGTGTAACTTCAAGGCCGTCAGTCAATGTGTTGTGAGGAGGAGGACTGTTCACACGTGTCGTCAAAAATCGCGCAGAAGAAGAAGTACGTCTGGTTTCAGACAATGAAAATGTGTCTGTTTTATTGTTTTTGAGCTATAACACTTTCATTATTTGAATCACAAATAAATCCAGAAAAATATGTGTAATTTTACGTTTATGACTGCTATTTGTTACCACAGAATTAAAAAATACCTTATTTTCCCTGATTTTATTCTTTAATCAAAAATTAAAATCTGAAAATTCCTTTCATTTTTGTTTTTGCTTCTAAAATGAAATTTCAAATACCAGGTCCGTGTACTTTTTGGTATTTGAAATTTAGTTTCAGAAAATATCATTTAAAAAAGAAAACGAGACACGTATTTGATTTTCAACTTTAAAGGGAAAAATGAACAAACGCAAAACAATTACTGTTATGATGTGAAATTTTACATATAACTTGATAAATGTTTTGCATGTCTTTATTTGTAATTTAGGCAAAGCAATGTAATTTAGTGTTTACCCGATTTATGACTGAGCCTCTTTGAATTTTACGACAGAGTTGGGAGAGGATGTGCCTTAAACCAGTTTGGGGAGTGTTTCTTTGCTAAAGTCTTTCATCTATTTCCCCCATTGGCTGTTTGGAATTGGCTTGGATCAGAAGCTTTTAAGTACCATGATGTCCTATTGGCTGTAGGGGTTGGACACAGAATCTATAAATCTGCTTGTTCAACCACATTCTCTCTCTCTTGCTAACCAACATCTGAAAGAAGCATCTCTTGGTAACCTGTGATGATGAAGACAACACAATGAAGAGCACAGCTCAGCAGCCATTTTGAACAGACATGTGGCAGAAAGCTGAGCACCAATGATGCCTTAACTAGAGACATTTAAGTAACTGCAAGTCTGTGTGCCGCCTGAACTACATATCACCATTTAATCAGGTTGTATGGTTGCCAATATTCAAATGTACTTTGCATTTTGTTATTATTTATAAATATTATCAGTAATACATTATTTTATGTGTAACTTAACTTCTGCTTGTCTTTTTACTACATCTAATTGCCTGAGGTTATAGATATAGAAGGGTAGGTGGGGATAAGTTATATACAATAATACCTTATAAACAGTGGTAAGTCTGTGAGATTAGGCATTCTAAGGCTACATATTAATAATACAATAGGGGAAAGTAGAGCAATATATATTACTCTATCAAGACAAAATAATTGGCGTAGTCGGGCAGGATTTTGGGGTAACCATGTTTTGCACCTCGTTTGCAAATACTGTTGATGTAAATGTATGTGAATTTTAGGGCATCCAGTGTACAAATGCGGTGGAAGTAAAACATTGTTTGGTTGCTGAATGGAATATAACCAACAAAGTGTAGAGACTTCATGTGTGTCAAGAGGACACCCGTATGTTTGTTAATGGTAGTCGTAGTGAGTCCCTAATTAAAGTGCTAGGGAGTGGTGAAAGATGCATGCATCATTCATATGGCATTTAAGTGGTTAAAGTGCTAGGGAGTGATGGGACATGCATGCGTCATTCATACGGCACTTATTTGTTTAGAATCTTGGTGTATGTATCTGTATGTTTGCTTACAGGGGCAAAAGTAGGCCAACCCATAACGAAGGTGGCAAATTGTATTAGATTATAATTGTAGACTCAGAAATGCCTAAATTTATATTAAAGTCAGCCATCTTCCAGTGGAGTGGCAGAGGTAAGCAGGCTAAAGCTAAGAAATGCAAACCTGTAGTGCAGGTAGAGAAAGCAGAAGCTGAGCTGAGCAGGCCACAAAATGGAAGGGGGCTGGAAGGATTAAAAGCAGGAAAACAGAAATCTGGTTTAAAGAAGACAGCTGCTGTTATAAGAGGTTTACTATCTTGCATTATTGGTAATAAGGAAGATCAGTGTGAGAAAGAAAATTGCAAAGTGACTGAAAGTGAAAATTGTGGAATGTTGTGTGAGAGTTTTGAAAGATGTAACAGTTGGTGTGAAAATTGTGAAGTGCTAGCATGTAGAACATTCACTGCTGAAGTGGAAAGCACAGAAAGCAGGGGAAACAAGGAGAGAAAACCACCTATGGTGAAAGTCAGGGCAATAGTAACGGGATCTTACTGGAACCCTAAAACATGGGTGGGTGACTTACATGAGACAGATGGGTGCTCAGAAAAAGAGTGGGAATGTGAGTGTGAGGAAAAGGAGAGAGATGAAAGGAAGGGAAAACAGCAAGGATATTTTCTTCCACTATAATTCTCCACTGCACCACAATCTCCAGATAATTCTGAGTTCTGTCCAGTAGTTAAAGAACATGCTATGCCGATAGATATTTCACCACTGTTAGGAAAGGTAACCAGTGCTGCATTGAAACTTGATTTAGGACAAAGAAATCAGATAGAAGGCAGAGAAGCTGGTGAATGTGAATGGCAATTATTGACTAGAGGGCACGAAATGGATAATGGCATATTGGTACTGAGTAAAGAAAGTGTGGAATTAAAACAAAAAACAATGGAAATGAAAGGAATTTGAGTGTTTGTGTGTGAAAGGTCTGAAAGTACTAGTGCAAGAATGACTGAGTTGGAAAAAAAGTGCACCAGTTTAGGAGTTGGTTTGAATGAATCAGGACAAGCCAAAAAACAAAGGATGGGGGATGGTGCAGCTGGAAGGTTTCCAAGCTCAGTCAGCAAGTCAGGAATGCACAGGGGTGTGAAAGTCCTAACAGCTGTGCTGGGGCCAGCAGTAATTAAAAAGCACACACTTCAATATTTCGAAACTTGACTGACCAGTTGTTTAAAAAGACAGCCTATGAATCTCCCTGTAATAAAATGGAGAAAAGTGAGCTGATCTTTGGTAAAGAACACAGGTCAGTTTTAGGAGAGATGCTGGATTTAGCACTGGGATTTTGGAGAGGGTTTAGCCCACACATTCAAGTAGCAGTTACCATAAAATAAAAAAATAAAAAAGGACACAGGCAAATGAAAAAAATAGAAGGGTAGCGCAGGAAGACAGGAAAGGGAAAATAGTTATTTCTGTTTCAATTTTCTGGCCTTTTGTAATAGTGCAACTTCTATTATTTGAGGTTTTATGGACTTTGAGTTTGTGCAGGTACTAAATAGTGAAGGCAATTAGCAGAGTAAAATCCACGCAGGAGATCGGGTTACCATTAGCACATTGGAGCAGAGTGGCACTAGTGGCCAAGCTGTTCCAATGAATGCCTGGAAGCAAAGTTTGAGTTTTGGTACCAGGTCTACAACCAAGAAAATGAGATGGACAGAAACTGCTTTGTCACCTTCCATTTTGCAGATCTGCCTACATAGTGGAATGAAAAAAAGAAAATCGCACAGAAGAAGAAGTACTTCCGGTTTCAGACAACGAAACTGCATCTGTTTTGTTGTTTTTGAGCTGTTACTCTTTCATTAATTGAATCACAAATAAATCCAGAAAAGTATGTGTAATTTTAAGTTTATGACTGCTCTTTGTTACTGTAGAATTAAAAATACCTTATTTTCACTCATTTTATTCTTTAATCAAAAATCAAATTCCTTTCATTTTCGCTTTTTTATTTTTCCTTCTAAAATGAAATTTCAAATACCAAAAAGTACACGGACCAGGGAGCAACGGACATTTATGGAGCCTTCAGTTTTGGCTTCAATTTTGGGTGTAAAGTCTGTGAGGATGATCGAGGCCTTTCTCTCTTCTGTGGCCAAAGAGCATCACAGACTCCATCAGCACCACCAGCACAGATCTACAGGTCAGCCCTGCTGCCGATCTCAACTCCATCCCCAAAAACTCATTTATAACGTTTGAGAAAGGAAATGTGCTGTCATTTATGTCTCTTTCCAAAAAAGAACTTTGTCACTATTGTGTGACAGTGATCCATTTTCTTTCTCAGAAAACGATCTTGGATTCGCAATGGAGGGAACATTTAGGGTGTAGTAGGAGGGAAGGTGCCGGCCTGGAGGGAGCTGGACAAGCCCCCGAGCAACAAAAGGACAGCAGACCTCCAATGGAGGATTGGCCACAGCATCATAGCCACAAACTCCTTCTTAAAAAGAATTAAAGTGACAGAGGATGACAGATGGGATTTCTGTGGGCAAAGGGAAACCGTTTTTCATCTGTTTGTATCATGTGTAAGACTGGGAGTTTTTTGAAATGTGTGCAAAACTAAGACTGGATTTTAATACTGCGATGGAGCCGCATATGATAAGAGCAACAGGCACAGGACACTTGCTGAACTTTTTGCTTGGTGAAGCAAAATTAGCAATTTTAAAAAGTAGAAAAAATAAATAGTGTGGGAAAGGACCAGAAGACGTCCTGTTACTGTTCAGGCCGAACAACAACATTTATTTCTTTCACACATTTTCATACAAGCAATGGAGCTCAAAGTGCTTTACATGATGAAGAAAGAGAAAAAAGACAAAATAAATAAGAATTAAAATAAGGGAACACTAATTAACAGAGAATAAAAGTAAGGTCCAATGGCCAGGAGGACAGAAAAAAACAAAAAAAAGAGAAAAAAAAATAAGATCTGCAGGGGGTCCAAGGCCACAAGACCACCCAGCCTCCTCTAGGCATTCTACTTAACATCAATGACCTCACAATTAGTCCTCATGGTATTCAGGGTTCACATGGAAGAACTTGATGATGACGGTCATGTGGACTTCTGGCCGTTAACCCATCAATGGAGGGACATCACGGTGCCCTGATCAGGTGGTGGTGGCGCAGATCACAGAAAACTGGAAAAAGAACAGCAGAGAAAGTAGGGGTTAATATGGATTATGGAGCCACCATGAATGATATTGATAATTCAATGCATATACAGAGTATCAGGATTAACCTAAAATGAAGCTACGAGAAAGCCATGTCACAGTACTGTGTTTTTATCGTTTTTTTAAAGTGCTCCACTGTATCAGCCTGGCGATTTTCTATTGGTCAGCTTTTCCAGATTTAAGGTGCCTAACAGCAGAAGCCTGGCCGCCTCACCACTTCTTGGAATTCTAAGCAGACCCTCATATGAAGATCTAAGGTTACGATTTGGAGTGTAAGGTGACAGACATTCTGAGATATAAGATGGAGCAGATCATTGAAGGCTTTGTGCATCATAAGCAGGATTTTAAGGTCAATTCAAAATGGCACTGGTTACCAGTGTAGTGACGCTCAGACTTGGGTGATCTGCTCTGATTTTCTTTACCCAGTTAAGATTCTAACAGCTCCATTCTGCATTCGTTGTAATTGATTGATGTCTTTTTTGGGTGGTCCTGAGAGGAGTGCATTGCAGTAATCTACCCAACTGAAAATAAAAGCGTGAACTCATTACTCAGTATCTTGCAATGTTATAAGAAGTCTAACGTTTGTTATATTTCTTAAGTGAAAAAATGCTGTCCTAGTCATCTGATTAATATGGGATTTAAAATTCAGGTCACAGTCAACAGTTACCCCTAAATTCTTTACCTCTGTCTTGACTTTTAATCCTAATGCATCAAGTTTATTTCTAATAACCTCATTATATCCATTTCTGCCAATCACTGAAATTTCTGTTTTCTCGTTATTTAGTTTGAGAAAATGACGACTCATCCACTCAGAAACACAAGTAAGACATTTCATTCACTCGAGGATCAAACTGGAATTTACTTATTATAAACTTACACACAAAACAGACATTTTAGAGTCTGTGGTGTGCAAAATGGGGCACTGGGTGCTACAGAGGAGGGAGAACTGAAAATCAATTTATAACTCACTATTGAAAAATTCTAAAAGTGGAAGTTATAAGTAGCAAGTAATACTCTGTGAACAACACTGGGAATCAGGGCTGACCGGGCTTTGCTTTTATTTATTATGAGCATAAATGAGGTGGACACTGGGGAGGAGATGAGAAAATATAAAATATTTATATGATAACTCTGTGTGGGGTTACACGGGGTTAATAGGGATGGAATATTTTGAATTTTTTCTACTATTCATTTCTTTGTATAGGTTATTTATAACACTTTTTGCTGTATGTGTACTTTTAATATATTGATGTTTACTCTGGTGGCGCAGTGGTAGTGCTGCTGCCTCGCAGTTCGCTTCCCGAGTCTTCCCTGCGTGGAGTTTGCATGTTCTCCCCGTGTCTGCGTGGGTTTCCTCCCACAGTCCAAAGACATGCAGGTTAGGTGCATTGGAGATTCTAAATTGGCCCTAGTGTGTGCTTGGTGTGTGTGTGTGTGTGCCCTGCTGTGGGTTGGCGCCCTGCCCGTGGTTTGTTTCCTGCCTTGTGCCCTGGGCACCAGCCCACCGCAGGGCATGCACACACACACACAACAAGGACAATTTAGGATCGCCAATGCACCTAACGTCTTGTCTCTTTCTCTCTGAGAAAGTCGTCTCGTCTCTCTGAGAAAGTCACGTCTCGTCTCTCTAAAAAAGTCTCGTCTCGTCTCTCTGAGAAAGTCACTTCTCGTCTCTCTGAGAAAGTCTCATCTCATCTCTCTAAAAAAGTCTCGTCTCTCTGAGAAAGTCACGTCTCGTCTCGTCTCTCTGAGAATGTCTCATCTCGTCTCTCTAAAGAAGTCTCGTCTCTCTGAGAAAGTCACGTCTCGTCTCTCTCAGAAAGTCACGTCTCGTCTCTCTAAAAAATGTCTCGTCTTGTCTCTCTGAGAAAGTCTCATCTCTCTAAAAAAGTCGTTTCGTCTCTCTGAGAAAGTCTCATCTCGTCTCTCTGAGAAAGTCTTATCTCGTCTCTCTAAAAAAGTCTCGTTTCGTCTCTCTGAGAAAGTCTCGTCTCGTCTCTCTGAGAAAGTCTCGTCTCGTCTCTCTGAGAAAGTCTCATCTTGTCTCTCTGAGAAAGTCTTATCTCATCTCTCTAAAAAAGTCTTGTCTCGTCTCTCTGAGAAAGTCTCATCTCGTCTCTCTAAAAAAGTCTTGTCTCTCTAAAAAAGTCTCGTCTCTCTGAGAAAGTCACGTCTCGTCTCTCTGAGAATGTCTCATCTCGTCTCTCTAAAAAAGTCTCGTCTCTCTGAGAAAGTCTCATCTCTCTGAGAAAGTCTCGTCTCTCTGAGAAAGTCTCATCTCGTCTCTCTAAAAAAGTCTTGTCTCTCTAAAAAAGTCTCGTCTCTCTGAGAAAGTCACGTCTCGTCTCTCTGAGAATGTCTCATCTCGTCTCTCTAAAAAAGTCTCGTCTCTCTGAGAAAGTCCCGTCTCTCTGAGAAAGTCTCGTCTCATCTCTCTAAAAAAGTCTTGTCTCTCTGAGAAAATCACGTCTCGTCTCTCTCAGAAAGTCACGTCTCGTCCCAAGATTTTTTTATAAAATAGATTTACCAAGCTTTTGCTGCAGCCATTACTATAATGAACTCTTTCAGGGCGGATGTCGACTTTTGTCAATAGGAGGGGCTGACAGCGGTAATCAACTGTACACAATCCTATATTTTTGTTCCACTCTGTTTGCTAGAAGGAACGTTAGTGGTGTTGGTTTGACCAAGATTCTCTGCTCTTGCGTGAGTAGAGAGGATCAAATGACGGCTGAAATGGAATCAACATCTGGCGAGAGATAGAAGCAAATGTGTAAAGCAAAATACTCCTTGGACAAGGTTTTGCATATTTTCGCTGAATTGGACTCTGACTTGTCGGACTCCAATGTTGATACCGGTGATCGAAAGCGAATGTCAGGTACTAGCATCAGCTGATTGATCCCCAGCTGATTGTGGTGCAGCTGACGCCCACCTACAGCAATGTTTGCCTGAGAGGACCACCACGTACAATGACAAGAGGTACAAGCCAGACCGCATTGCACTGCAGCCCCCACCGTTGCCCCACGTGAAGAAAGCCACCAGAGATGGCGAACTGGCGTCCACTGCATGAAGCAACAGATGTTTTATGTTGATTTATGTGTGAAACCGTTGCTTTGTGTGCTTTCCGAAAAACGCAGAAGACAATATTCAGCCCTCAAAGAGTTCAGCGAGTCGATTATAAGTCTGTTAAATGAACGGCGGAGTTATCTTTGGCCTTCCAGGGTCGCACTTTCACACCCCTGCTTTACAGATTGTTGCTCCCAAGTTGTCACATTTGAGTCTTTGTAATCTCCCGGCCGCCACAGAGCAGCGTGGCTGAGCTGCCACCACAGTCAGTTGAACAATTGTCAGGCACACTTGGCAGATTGTGCTGCCAGCCAGCAACGCACTTCAAACTGCCCATTCCTTGAACTCCCAGCTGCTTTGTTAGCAGGGCCTCGGCACATCCCATCACTTGAAATGCAATATGGAGCCTCTCTCCAGAGACAAAGGCATTTTGTTTATAGCCATGAAGAAGATGTTATCTGTGTTAAAGATCTGCTGTCACCGATAGTCAAATGAACTATTCGCTATTCAGACTTTTTCCATTTCACCAAACATTCCCATGTCGGATGCACTGTGTTGCTGGGACTAACATCTCCTTGTGAATGACAGCTCAGGGCCATAGAGGCATGAATGTGATGTAGCGCCATTTGATTTCTTCGAGAGAAAAATGGAAGGTGTCACCCTAAGTGTAGGTATGAGATGAACTACGAAACAGGAAGGTCACCGGTTGATATTATTTTCATTTTAAGACTCTTGGTCTTTGTGTATTTAAACCCATCAGCGTTCACCCTGGCATCACGTTTATCCTCGCTTGTTACAGCCATTTTCATGCCATTGCCTTCCCCACTGCAAACACAGATTCACTGTGGGTAGTCTGAGCTCAGTAGCTTTCGCCAACACTTACTTACATCATGAAGTGTTCTTTGTTGAGCTTTTCTACTCATTGTAATGGCGGCCGGGAAAGGGCACAACTTGAAAGGCCAAGACCCCAGTAACCCCTCTTAGTAGAAACAAAAAGGATGGCTGAAACAAAAACAATGCATCTGTCAATCACAAGGGCAGGCGTTCAGGAGCTCCGCCCTTCATGGGGGGGGGGGTGTTAGTTTGACGTCTGACGTCACCTTCTGGCAATGGGCCGGCTTAATAGGGCAGTGACCGGAAGGGGGGGGGGCTTTCTCTGGGGGCGGGGCCTCATCAGGCATCCTCCATGGGTGTATTTTCTTGGCTGTGGAGCAGAAAGTAGAAGATAACATTAGCACCAGAGCCAGGTAAGGTGGTCCCCAGACACTCGTGCTTGGCATATCCATGTGTTTCTGAGTCAGGTGGGAGCAAGGCGTAATTGGAATATAGGGAATCCTCAGCATATAATTGGAATTCCAGGAGGAGGGGTGTTATGGCCTACCGAAAGGCCTAGGGGTTTATGAACAGGTGGCACACAAGTGAGACAGAGATGGCCAGCTTACAGCAATTCCATTTCTTTAACAAGCAATAAGAAACAAAAATCCAAAGCCAGGCCATCCAACATCCTACCCCTCCATCCCTTGGTCTGTGAAACCCAAATCCTTTGCCTCCACTCCTCCTGGCAGGCTTCATCTTCTCTTGCTCTTCGACTGGCGATGAGGCGGCTCCTTTTATACTGCCACCCTGAAGTGCTCCAGGTGTTTCTTGACTGTCTTCTAGCTGCTCTGCCAAGTGTGGCAGAGGCGGTTCCTCTAAGGGCTCAGCTGCACCTGCAGCACCCCCTGGTGGCACCCACAGAGCCCAACAGGGCTGCTCCAAACTACAACTCCCAGCATGCACCACTGGGGATCCATGGTGCTATAGCAACCCAGGGAGGGGCTGCCCTCTCACATCTCGGGGAAGATAATGTCCTAAATACGGTCTCTCCCTCGGTCCTTCCACCCAGACACGTCCCGGCCAAGTAATGGCCCTGGCCATCCGTCACACCTGTTGAGAGATGGGATGTTTAGGGCGTCAGTGGAGACGAGGCCATTATGGGCAATTTAGTTAGGACATCAAGGGAACATTTGCATTTATGTTTATTCAAATTACGCAATGGAAAATAAAATGTAAATGTGACCTGATGCCTTTATCTACAGATACACTTTAAATGAAGGTCAAATCCTGAGACATTTCCATATGGTAAACGAGAAAAAACATTTCATGGGGTGTACTTACTTTTTCACACGACTGTACAGTATACGGTGTCAGAAGGGGTCCATGGAGGACACGGGCATGCATTTAGAGGGACTTCTAGTCAAGTTGCCCCTTAAAGGACAAGTCATTTCCTCACCGTCAGTCACGGTGTGCTGGTGTAAAATCGGGCTCTAAAGTGAAGTGTTTTTTATACATTTCAAAAATCCCTTTTCTGTTCTTACAGGACACCATCACGCTAATGGATTTAGGGGTCCACAGGTGAGTGACCAGCCATCCCTGGCATTAGAAGTGCTTGTGAGACTTGGCAGATAGGAACCCTTAAGTGGGGTGTCAGGCCAATCCAAACCCAGGAGGCACGGAGAGGATGGGCCAAGAGAGAGGAACGGGGGGGCTAAAGAGGGGACTTGGTGTGCAACCGTGGAGGAGCAGGTGGGCGAGCCACCCCACCTGACCTGTGCCCGTATAAGGGAGATGCACAGGGGCACCCAGTTTCTCATGTGACTTTCCTTTATTTTGTACTTGGACTTTTTACCTTCAGTGTATGCCTGTAGTTTACTGTCTGCACCGCACTCAACATTGTCACTCCATGTGTGACTTCAGATAGATAGATAGATAGATACTTTATTAATCCCAAGGGGAAATTCACAAATTCAGGGTGCCCTTCTGTGCTTACAGATGTCATGAGCCCCCCTTTTGTTTACACAACTTCAGCGTTTTACTGCTTGCAGCTTCTGAAATGCAAAATTGAGGGGAAGATTCATTTGCATATTGCAGGGGGTTATGGGATAGTTAATCAGATCTACAATTATATATTAACTGGAAGAAGAATTAGAAAGTAAAACTAACTCTGCTCTTCTTCTGCTGCCTTTATAGATGTTTTGAAAGCCAACTAGAAAGGTTAAAGAGGTACCAGAGATGATCCTGCGCTCCTCCTGCAACTTGGAAAATGCCATAGTGCCGCCATCACTCTGAATGAGCTGAGAGCTGGTATAGACGCCAGGAGGGCAGAGCTTCCAACAGAGGGATGGAGGAAAAGAGAAACGGTGAGTCTGTGAGGGAGACGAGCAAATAAATCTTACAATCTGAAGTGACCCCACGCCCACTGTGAAATGTAAAGAATTATTATTATTATTATTTACATGTAGTGGTGTTTGCCTGGGCATCATAGTGGTGGGGGTGGAGGGTAAGGATTACCCAGGGCCCACATTAGGTTTGGGAGTTTGGGGCACGCAAAGCCTGGAAAGAAAAGTTGGGACTGGGACTGCTTATGTACTGTACGAGGTCCGGAGAACTGTGCTGCCCCATGCTAGATAGATAGATAGATAGCATAGTTGGCAGGATTAGATAAATAGATAGATGGCATAGTTGGCAGGACTAGATAGGTAGATATGAAAGGCACTATATAAGGTAGATAGATAGATAGATAGATAGATAGATAGATAGATAGATAGATAGATAGATAGATAGATAGATAGATAGATAGATAGATAGATAGATGGCATAGTTGGCAGGATTAGATAAATAGATAGATGGCATAGTTGGCAGGACTAGATAGGTAGATATGAAAGGCACTATATAAGGTAGGTAGGTAGATAGATAGATAGATAGATAGATAGATAGATAGATAGATAGATAGATAGATAGATAGATAGATAGATAGATAGATATGAAAGGCACTATATAAGATGGATAACTAGATAGAATATGTGCATCTTTGGGGTGTGGGAAGAAAATAGGCACAGAGAGAGCATGGAAAGTCCACATGTAACATGGTCACATTTGATATTTGGTGTAGAAAAATTAAAGAATTTTAATATATGTACACTTTTTCTAATTGTTGGAGATGTTATTTTGGAATATGACAAATTTCCAACTAAAACCTCTTCTGGTAATATTGTAAGTTTAAGAAGTACTTGTTTAACTTTGCTAGAAAATGTTTGAAATATTAGTTTGGAATAATATTTGTGATTTGAGTTATTGCAGATCTATCTATCTATCTATCTATCTATCTATCTATCTATCTATCTATCTATCTATCTATCTATCTATCTATCTATCTATCTATTATATAGTGCCTTTCACATCTATCTATCTATTATATAGCGACTTTTATATCTTATCTATTTATCTATCTTGCCTTTTATGTGTTTCTTTCAAAATCTGTCTATCATTTAGTGCCTTTCACGTCTATGTATCTATTATATAATGCATTTTCACATCTATCAATTTATCTATCTATCTGTTGTGCCTTTCACATCCATCTATCCATCTGTCCATCTGCCTGCCTCCCTCCCTGCCCCGCCGCCCTTCTTCGTGCCCACCTCTGTCCTCCGAGCTTTTCTCACTACGTTCGCTGGTATCTCCCGCCCCGCGTTTCTGGCAGAGGTGCCGCCGGGCTTTGTCTCAGGTGTCCATACCCTCTTCCGGGAGGAGGTTCCAAGAACCGTGGCGTCAGATGTCGAACGCGCTGAAAGCTATGGCAGAGTTCAGACCGCTAAGCTATCACCTGGGGCACAAAGCCGAATAAACCTGAGGATCCGAAGAACAAAACAGATTCCTTTTCTGTCGGCAACGTTGATCGAAACCTTCGTGTAAAGATACCGAGCAGAACCTGAGTGTCCGAAGAGGATGAGAACGAAGCAGCAGGTGAGAGCGAGCGGTGCTTCGGAGATCAGCCCGGCGCCTTTAGCGCTTTTACGGAGAGCGTTGATGTTTTAAACGCACTATTGAGACATACGGGTTGGGAGGATAATGTGACGAGATTGTCAAGCTAATGTTTAAATGTCAGAGTGAATCTCGATTTTTACATACTTGTCACTGTCTTTACACACGGACGAGCTTTACTCGTACATTTCTTGTAAGATTTCTTGGACACCTGTTGATTAGATAAATAGATAAGAACCCGCTGGCGTCTAAGATTTGCTGTGCGCCTGTGCCTTGGACAGACAGGCCATCCATTAAAAGTGCAGGAGTCTGACCTGAACAGTGTGTGTGTGTGTGTGTGTGTGGTACCATCATTTGGATCCCACTTGTGTGTATTTTTGGGAAGGTGTCTGTGTCTCTTCAAAACTGTCCTGTAAAGTTGTCATGTGGGGGTCTCACTGAACATTTCTGCCTTTATTATTAGAATACAGTAAATAGATTGAACCTTATTTATTATCCTCAGGGTGAAATCTGGCTCACTACATAAATAAATACTAAACACACACACCAGAATGATTAAAAAGAAAGAAAACTTCAGACTTGGCCATCAGAGTCCTGCTGAGGAGCTACGTTGGGGTGTTGTCACTGGTGTACACGCTTATCAGTGCACTTCAACAAATCCAATAAAAAGAAAAGATTAACAAGGATTGAAGTTGAGTAAAACCTAACTGAGAACCAAAAAAATCATAAAACTGAAAAATATTTCAGGAGTGACTTTGGTGAAGTGCGTTCATTACTGTGTTATCACATCTGCTGAGGTGGGCGATGACCCTGACCTGGGCAGGTGGGCTTCTCTTCCTGAATGTCGACCGGTCACCTCGGGTCTCTTCTGGTCAGGCGAATTCTTAGGTTTGTGCACAGCGCTGGTGAGATTTTCAGCACTTTCAGTTACCTTCTTCCTGTAGGTGCCATGTTTACATTTATTTGCTTAACAGATGCATTTATCCAAAGTGACTTACAAACGAGGTCAACATAATCGGTAAACATCATATCTGAGGAAACAAATGTGACAGGACAAGGGGAGAAAACTGACCATCACACTCTATATTAGCAAAACTGAAGTAAACCCATGGGTTTTGTTTGTTTTTTATTTTCAAATAAAACCCAAGAAAAAGAAGTGTAATATCATCCTGCTCTTAAAAGGTGGAAAGCGTATCAGCGTCCAGTCTCCCGTCCATCCATTTACTTAATGACTTCTGCTGTTTGGAATGAAAAAAACAGTGATTTTTCTTACATTTCTCCATATTAGTGAATAGAAATAAATAAAAAAGATAAACATCCCATACTTTGTACTGCTTCTAAAACTGTTTTACCTTAACATGTCTTTGTGGTCGTAATCTATCTATCTATCTATCTATCTATCTATCTATCTATCTATCTATCTATCTATCTATCTATCTATCTATCTATCTATCTATCTGTTATATAGTGCCTTTCACTCTATCTCTCTCTCTCTATCTATCTATCATATAGCACCTTTCATGCCTATCTATCTATCTATCTATCTATCTATCTATCTATCTATCTATCTATCTATCTATCTATCTATCTATCTATCTATCTATCTATCTATCATATAGTGCCTTTCCTATCTATCATATAGTGCACACAGACGCACAAACATACACAGGACAAATTAACATCACCAATCCACCTAACCTGCAATTCTTTGGACTGTGGGAGGAAGCCAGAGCACCTGGTGGAAAGTCACGCAGTCACGGGGAGAACAAGCAAACCTAAAGCCTAGAACGTTAGAACAATCTAAACGACAATAGGCCATTCAGCCCAATAAAGCTCGCCGGTCCAGTCCACTTCATTCTTCCAAAATAACATCAAGTCGAGTTTCAACGTCCCCAACGTCCCGCTGTCCACCCCACTACTTCGTTACTTATTCCAGGTGTCTGCGGTTCTCTTCCTAGTGTTTGCACGAAATTTACTTTGAACAAGTTTCCAGCTGTGTCCCCGTGTGCTCATTGAACTCATTTTAAAGTCACAGTCTCGGTCCACTGGACTAATTCTCTTCATTATTTTGCATACTTCAATCAGGTCTCCTCTTCATCTCTGTAAAAGCTCAGCTCTTTTCATCTTTCCTCATAATTCACCCCCTGTAGACCCCTGGACTCAGCCTAGTTGCTCTTCTCTGGACCTTTTCTTGTGCTGTTATGTCCTTTTTGTAGCCTGGACAGTAAAACTGCACCTAGGACTCCAGATGAGGCCTCACCAGTGTGTTATAAAGCTTCAGCAGAACCTCCTGTGACTTGTACTGCACACATCAAGGCGCTGACATCCTGTTAGCTTCTGAACACTGTCTGCCAGTTGATAGTGTCGAGTCCACTATGACTCCTAAGTCCTTCTCATAGGGCGTACTTTCAATTTTCAGAGCTCCCACTGTGTATTCACACCTAAACTTAACACAAGTGTTGGGCTCAGCTCTTTTATTCTTTTCTTTGCTCATAACTCATCCCCTGTAGTTGCTCTTCTCTGGACCTTCTCTTGTGCTGCTGTGTCCATATGGAGACCAAAACTGTGCGCAGGACTCCAGATGAGGCCACACCAGTGTGTGTTAAAGCCTGAGCAGGACCTCCTGTGACTTGTACTCCACACATCAAGGCGCTATATAACCTGACATTAAGTCAGCCTTCTTAATGGCTTCTGAACACTTTCTGAATGTTGATAGTGTAGAGTCCACTATGACTCCTAAATCCATCTCATAAGGTGGACTCTCAATTTTCAGACCTCCCATTATGCACTCCTAATCTTCATGCAAGTGTTAGGCTCAGCATTTGAATCTTTCCTCATAACTCATCCCCTGTAACCCTGGAATCAGTCTAGTTGTTCTTCTCAGGACCTTCTCCAGTGCTGCTATGTTCTTTTTGTAGCCTGGAGACCAAAACTGCACACAGGACTCCAGATGAGGCCTCACCAGTGTGTTATAAAGCTTCAGCAGAACCTCCTGTGACTTGTACTCCACACGTCAAGGCGCTATATAACCTGACATTCTATTAGCTTCTGAACTCTGTCTGTCAGTTGATAGTGTTGAGTCCACTATGACTCCCAAGTCCTTCTCATAGGGCATACTTTCAATTTTTAGACCTCCCATTGTGTATTCACACCTAAACTTAACACAAGTGTTGGGCTCAGCTCTTTTATTCTTTTCTCATAACTCATCCCGTGTAGTTGCTCTTCTCTGGACCTTCTCTTGTGCTGCTGTGTCCATATGGAGACCAAAACTGCGCACAGAACTCCAGATGAGGCCTCACCAGTGTGTTATAAATCTTCAGCGTCACCTCCTGTGACTTGTACTCCACACATCAAGGCGCTATATAACCTGACATTCTGTTTGCCTTCTTAATGGTTTCTGTACACCATCAGTAAGTCGATAGTGATGAGGACACTACGACTCCTAAGTCCTTCTCGATTTTCAGACTTTCCTTCGTCATTAGGACTCTTTGGTTATTAAGCAGTTCCACGTTCTTAGCTCTCCCACATGCCGTCTCTTGTCGTCCTCCCAAGCCTTGCATTACTTAGCCACATCCTCTGTGCTGATGATTCAATGGCTCCTCTCCTGACCCCCACGATGTCTGGAAGCCTGACTAGAAATCCCTAACAGTGACGACACTTCATTGCTTCGTTTTGAGCCTCAAATGCAGCAGTGCTGACTGGCGGAGCGACAGATGAAGCCCCCTGATTGAGTGGGGTGGGTATACCCTGACCTTTAGTCCAGGGGTCCCCATCTCTGGTCCTTGGAGGGTCCCAGCGGCTGCAGGTTTTCATTCTAACCCTTTTCTTAATGAGTGACCTGTTTCTGCTCCTAATGAATTCATTTTCATCGACTTGCTCTTGAAGACTTAGACCCCTCAATTGTTTCTTTCTCCTTAATTAGCAGCCAAACAATAACGAGATACAAAATGAGACCAAACAGGACCAGCAAACTGAGACAGTATCTCAAAATAAAGAAAGGTGAAGATCTCAGGAATGTCGATCTGCTCAGGTCCACAAAACATTTTACTGGTGCTCTTCGAAAAAGAGAACATCGATAATCTCGGAAATGTCTGCTAAATGTCAGCAACAAGCGGCAGAATTAAAGAGCGAGTTTTAATTGACGACGAGACTCTGCGCCTCATTGAGCAGCTGGTTGGAGTGAAATTGGTTGGAGTTTGAGGCCCTGACTTAGGGGGTCTTCCTTTGGCTCCCTCACTTCATGTTTCAAGGAAAGAGATGAAGAAATTCAGAGGAACAAAACTTCAAAAACAAGTCAATTAAAATGAAAGGTAAAGGAGTTCATCAGCAGCAAATACGGGTCACCAATTAAGGAAAGGGTGAGAATGAAAACTTGCAGCCAGGACTGGAGTTGGGGAACCCTTAACCTTAGACCAGGGGTCCTCAGTCCCAGTCCTGGAGGGCCGCAGTGGCTGCAGGTTTTTGTTCCAACCCAGAAGCCCTTATTGCTCCAGTAACACGTGGCTGCTTCACTTTAGTGGTCTCATGCGTTAAGATTTTAAACCCTTATCGCTTATTTGAGTCTTAAGCAGCTGCATTCTTGGTTTTTCATTTGCTCCTAATTAGCAATAAGAAGCGGAATGGCCAAAGAGACCAGCATTTCTCCATTGAGCTTGTTACCATTTACACCCGTGTGTGTTTATCGTGCCCATGGCCGGATTGAGGTGGGTGCTATTGATGCTGCAGCATTAGGCCCATTCCTGAAATAGGCCCAGATGAAACAGACGAGAATTTTCCAGAAGCTGAACAGTTTTCCTTTGCTATATTAACCTCAAAATAATTCTTAGAATGAAATTTGGAGTCCGACTGTCGGACGCCTAGACACAGCATTACTTATTATACAGTTACTATTGTTCTTTGTGCTGTGATGTAACTATAACGTCGTTGTGTTTATTGTTAACTGAAGATTTCAAGTTAATGCTATCAGTTTTACGTTGAAACAGTTTACTTAGTAATTTAGCTGCGTTTTTTGCAATATCTTGGGGATTCTTGCCACTTTATTATTTACGTAGTAAATTTTTCACCTTGAAAGTTAGTTGTACAGTCAAAATTGATGGCTATTTAAATGGTTATCTGTAAAGGTAAAACTAAAAGCTGGCCCGCGGGCCCGGCATGGATGTTTAGAATTTTTAAAATCCTCGACAGGAGTCTGGTCTATTATGAAATTTAAATCATGGACAAATTTTTACCCTCAAGAGCCTGAACTGAGTCACTTTGACCCAATGTCTCTGCAAATTCATTTTTTCTTACTCTGTTTCGTAAGAGAAGTGCAAAATTTTGTGTATTTCGTTGTTAGGTTTTCTGCATTAGATAGGTAGATAGATAGATAGATGTGAAAGGCGCTATATGATAGATACATAGATAGATGTGAAAGGCACTATATGATAGAGAGATAGATGTGAAAGGCGCTATATGTTAGATAGATAGATGTGAAAGGCACTATATGATAGATAGATAGATTAGATGTGAAAGGCGCTATATGATAGATAGATAGATAGATAGATAGATAGATGTGAAAGGCACTATATGATAGATAGATAGATTAGATGTGAAAGGCGCTATATGATAGATAGATAGATAGATGTGAAAGGCGCTATATGATAGATAGATAGATAGATGTGAAAGGCGCTATATGATAGATAGATTGATAGATAGATAGATGTGAAAGGTGCTATATGATAGATAGATAGATAGATGTGAAAGGCACTATATGATGGATAGATAGATAGATAGATAGATAGATAGATAGATAGATAGATAGATAGATAGATAGATAGATAGATGTGAAAGGTGCTATATGATAGATAGATAGATAGATAGATAGATGTGAAAGGCGCTATATGATAGATAGATAGATGTGAAAGGTGCTATATGATAGATAGATAGATGTGAAAGGCACTATATGATAGATAGATAGATAGATAGATAGATGTGAAAGGCACTATATGATAGATAGATAGATTAGATGTGAAAGGCGCTATATAATAGATAGATAGATAGATGTGAAAGGCGCTATATGGTAGATAGATGTGAAAGGCGCTATATGATAGATAGATAGATAGATAGATAGATAGATGTGAAAGGTGCTATATGATAGATAGATAGATAGATAGATAGATAGATAGATAGATAGATACTTTATTAATCCCAAGGGGAAATTCACATGCTCCAGCAGCAGCATACTGTTAAAGAACAATTAAGTGCACTTTTCAGACAATTGCTATTGAATGTTGATGTTACAGGGTGGCACGGTGGCACAGTGGGTAGCGCTGCTGCCTCGCAGTTAGGAGACCCGAGTTTGCATGTTCTCCCCGTGTCTGTGTGGGTTTCCTCCCACAGTCCAAAGACATGCAGGTTAGGTGCATTGGCGATTCTAAATTGTCCTTGGTGTGCGTGTGTGTGTGTGCCCTGTGGTGGGCTGGCGCCCTGCCCGAGGTTTGTTTCCTGCCTTGCGCCCTGTGCTGGCTGGGATTGGCTCCAGCAGGCCCCCGTGACCCTGTAGTTAGGATATAGCGGGTTGGATAATGGATAGATGGATGGATGTTGATGTTACATAGTTTGATGTTAATCTCGAGTTGTTACGATACTACGTCGTTATTATTATTTATGTTCAGTAAAGGCTGGCTGGTTGCGTCGCAAACAATTAAAACTCCCTGGTCGGTCTGAGTGCGCTTGTATGGTGAGTGTCGAATGCACATGCACCAATGGCGAGAAGAAATAGGCCTTTTTTGTGCTGCAGCATCAGGCCCAATTTCGTCTTAACTTGGCCCTGATTGTGCACTGTTGGGTTTAATTAAATACTTGGAAGGAAAGTGAAGAGAAAAAAGTGAAGGACCGAGAATTGCTCCTCCATTTTTAGCCTTCAACTCATTTGGATGATATCCTTAGAAAGGGGAAGAAAATCGAGGATATGAGAAGGACCAGACCTGGCAGAGTTAAAGCACCAACAAGCCATCAAATTAAATTATTGGCCAGAATTGACATGACTCAAACCCCTTAGTCGTTTCTTTTTTCTTAATGAGCAGCCAAACAATAATGAGACACAAAACAAGCCGCCACATAACCAGCTGGTGGAGGTCTCTGTCATGTTGGTCTGCTCAGGTCACTAAAACATCTTGACGGTGGTCTTAGAAATAAACTGAAAATCAACAGTCTGCTGTGGCAGAATGAGAGCAACAACAAGTCCATCCATCCATCCATCCATCCATTATCCAACACAGGGTCACGGGGGCCTGCTGGAGCCAGCACAGGGCGCAAGGCAGGAACAAATCCCCGGGCAGGGCGCCAGCCCACCACAGGGACAACAAGTCCTGATCTTCAATAACAGCTTTAATTAACAGCAAGAATCGGTCTTCTCATTCAGAAACTGGTTGGAGTGAAGTTGGCTGGAGTTTGAGGTTCTGATTTAGCCGGTCATCCATCGGCTCGGTTCACGTCTCATTTCTGTTTGGCTGCCATTTAATGAAGAAACGAATCAACCGAGAGGACTGAATCCTTAAAAACAGGGCTGTGAAAATGAAGGGAAAAGAAGTTCATCAGCAGCGAAAATGGGTCACCAATTGAGAAATGGGTGAGAATGAAAACCTGCAGCCAGGACCGGAGTTGGGGGACCCTTGACCTTAGACCAGGGGTCTTCAGTCCCGGTCCTGAAGGTGACCAGTGATTAGGAAAAGAGTTAGAATGAAAACCAGCAGCTACTGCGGCCCACCAGGACCGGAGTTGGGGACCCCCAGACCCCTCAGACGGTCCGTGTGACGCGTGTGTGTAAACCACAGAGTACAACCTGCTCATAGAGCAAAGCAATCTGCGGGGATGCTTGACGGGTGACGTCTGCTTCGGGTTTTTCCTCAGTGTGTAAGCAATAAATTACAGGAAGCATCTTTGTTATTTGCACTTGGATTGCTAACACGTCTTAAATGTGAAATAAATGAGACGATGTGGTAAACAGTAAGTGACGGCGTTGTGTTTGCTGAAGGCATTTGGCATGGCGATGCCTTCAAAGTCCCCTCGGCTTGTTTTTGTTGCTGTGGCGTCAAGACAACAGTGACTAATGGCTACCTTGCAACTGTCCTCTTTGGCCTGACCTCTTGTGCCTGTGACGTGTTGAGGTTGTGGTCTGCTGGGTGCCCTCTGAGTGCACTTGAAGGCCTCGGTGAGCAGTCATCCCGAGTGTGTTGGCTCACTCGAGCACATGCATTGCTTTACAGGCGGGGGGGGGGGGGGGGGGGGGGGGGGGCTCGGCCAAATGCCCTGACAACATCAGCCACAAGACAGAAGTCCACCCTGACAGCCCACTGCGGGGCAGATCTAATCTCGTTGTTGCCCATCAACCCATCCATGATATCTTTGGGTTATGGAGGAAAGGCCACACTGGACCTACAGACTTCCATCTGGGCCGTCTTACCCAGATGCTAGCTGCCGTCCCGCCATGTTGACCAGAGATCAGCTAATTTAGTCTCTGATTTTCATATTGCTATCCCCAGTGATCACAAAATGACAGTAAAATGCGAAAGAAAATTTACAGAACTTACAGATATCCCCTCATTAGACCCGAATAAAACATTCATCTCGTCTTGAAATAAAATTCAAACTCTGTTTGTTCAACGACCATGGCCTGGATGATCCTTGAGACGTCCTGGAGTTCGGTCATCTCTGACACTCTGCTTCAAATCCTGCCAACTACGCCAATGAAAAGAAAAAGCCAGACAGTGTCAGCGTTTTGGGGCACCTTGTGGTCAACCCCATATAACAGAAAAAATCATTTTAAAGAAAATGTGTGTAAAGCAAGGTCGACTGTCCAAGATGGTGGCTCTTATGCTTATGAGGTATACTGGGGAAAGTGGTGGGACCAGGCGGACGGACCCCAGAAGTGGCATCAGAGTTGGAAAAGCTGTTAATCTTCCTTTCTACAGATGGACGAAAAGAGAGATTGTTATTACCGGGCGTCACCTCCTTCCTCGGTGGAGAGGTGCCATCGTCTGGACCATTAAGCCGTCACCCACGCGCACGCACATGACCACCAAAATGGCTGAACCCATCTTCGTGAAATTTAGAAATTCTGCACAAATTAGGGTTATATGACGTAGTGGGGAGTGGGGTTGTCATGGAGAGGGGTAACCTAAAAACCAGCATCCATGCTGTTCTTGAACTGAAAATTGAAAGTACGTCTTATGAGAAGGATTTAGGAGTTGCAGTGGACTCTAAGCTATCGACTGCCAGACAGTGTTGAGAAGCCATTAAGAAGGCTAACAGACTGTCAGGTTATATAGCGCCTTGATGTGTGGAGTACAAGTTCAAAGAGGTGACGCTCAACCTTTATAACTCACTGGTGAGGCCTCATCTGGAATCCTGGGTGCAGTTTGGGTCTCCAGGCTACAAAAAGGACATAACAGCACAATAGAAGGTCCAGAGAGGAGCGACTAGAGGGGATGAGTTATTAGGAAAGGTTCAAAGAGCTGAGCCTTCACAGTTTAACTAAAAGGAGATTAAGAGGAGACCTGACTGAAGTGTTTAAAATTAGTCCAGTGGATTAAGACGGTGACTTTAAAATGAAAGCATGGAGACACGGCTGGAAACTCGTTAAGAGGAAATTTCACAAAAGTTTTTCATCACACAGTGAACCACAGATACATGGAATAAGTGACCAGGTAGTGTGGTGGACAGCAGGACTTCAGTGACCATCAAACTTGATGTTATTTTGGAAGTGGACAGGACTGGTGAGCTTTGTTGAATTGAATGGCTTTGTCTTGTCCCGATTGATCTAATGGTTGTACATGTATATCCCTCCATTTTCCAATACTGTTTATCTAGAACAGGGTTTGGGGTCGCTGCTGGATGGAATCAGCCACAAAGCAGGAACAATCCTGGGCATCAGCCCATCACAAGGTGAACACACAACACACACACACACATCAGGGGCCACTTTAGCATTGGCATTCCACCATATAGAGTCCAGTCATTCCATAATCATTGGCACCCCTGGTAAAGATGAGTAAACAAGGTTCATCTTTTGGTGATTTACCCTAAACTGACGCTGAAAAAGAAATTTGTTAGAAATAATTATTTCTGGATGTGGATTTATTTTTATCTCAGAATAAATTTACTTGAAATAAAGGTTGGATTTCTCTTGTTTATGTTTTAGTTCAGTATTAAGGTCATTCACCAACAGATGATTTTTACAACTCTTTACCCATTTTTACCAGGGGTGCCAATATTTGTGGAGGGCAGATAGATGGATAGACAGAGTGAAAGGTGCTATATGATAGATAGATAGATAGATAGATAGATAGATAGATAGATAGATAGATAGATAGATAGATAGATAGATAGATAGATAGATAGATAGATAGATAGATAGAGAGAGAAAGGTGCTATATGATAGATAGATAGATAGATAGATAGATAGATAGATAGATAGATAGATAGATAGATAGATAGATAGATAGATAGATAGATAGATAGATAGATAGATAGATAGAGTGAAAGGCACTATGTAGCAATAGATAGATATGAAAGGCACTACATAAGATATTGAAGGATAAATTGGCACTAAAGGCACTATTATAATCAATAGATGGTTATGAAAGACTCTATAATTATTTATTGAAGGTTAAACGGGTATGAAATGCACTATACAGTCAAAGGACAGGTACAAAAGGCTTTATATAACATATTGAAGGAGAGTTTGGCATTCAAGGCACTATAGAATCGATAAATAGACAGATATGAAATGCACTATATAATATATATATATATATGTATATATATATAATATGAGAAGCACAGTATAATAAACAGGTAGATAGATATGATGGGCAGCACAGTGGCGTAGTGGTAGCGCTGCTGCCTCGCAGTTAGGAGACCCGTCTGGGTTCGCTTCCCTGGTCCTCCCTGTGTGGAGTTTGCATGTTCTCCCAGTGTCAGCATAGGTTTCCTCCCACAGTCCAAAGAAATGTAGGTTAGGTGGACTGGCGATTCTAATTTGTCCCTAGTGTGTGTGTGTGTGTGTGTGTGTGTGTGTGTGCGCCCTGCCCGGGGTTTGTTTCCTGCCTTGCACCCTGTATTGGCTGGGATTGGCTCCAGCAGACCCCTGTGATCCTGTAGTTAGCATATAGCAGGTTGGATAATGGATGGATGGATGGATAGATATGACAGGCATTATATAATATATTATAGAACTTTATTTGTCCCCAGGGTGAAATTTGACTTTTTACAGAAGTTCTTTCAATAAGTACATAGATAGATACATAAATATATATATATAGGAGCACTATGATCTGAACACATACCAGAATGACTTAAAAGGTAGAAAATTTAAAAATTAAAGGAAACGTCTGACTTGGCAGTCCCAATGAGGCGCTACACAGGCATATTCTAGTCGCACTTCTTCACCCACTTCTGCTGAAAAATTTCCTGTCTAAAAGTCCTCCATGTTGGTGTGACAGAGGAGGATGTGAAGCGTTGTTCATAATGGCCCTCAGTTTTCCTTTATTACTCTCCTTCTCTATGACCTTCAGGGGGTCCGGAGTGTGTCCTGTAACTAAGGCTGCCCTTTTCATTAGCTTGTTGATTCGGTGGGCCCCCCCGCTTAATGTTACCAGCCCAGGACACCACACTGGCCATCACAAAGTATCACAGAGTTGTAGAAGATGTGAAAGATGTCACCATTAAATGGCTGAAGTAAAATCAATGTCAAAACAGAAAATCAAAGTGTGACTCGGCCTCCAGGAAGTGATTTTCTGGCAAGTGACAGCAACTGCTCTACCAAATGGCTGCAGCTTTAAGAAACAAAATGGTTTACAAAGCCAAACACTATCAAAAAATAAATCATTATGAACAGAACAAATGTTAATTTTGGCATTTAAAATCCTAGAAAAGATCAAGATAAGGATCTGCCATTTTATGGCCTTCAAAGTCCTTGTCTGTGTAACTCTGCCCTGCCCTTTCCATGGTGACGGTGACACCTCTTGAATGATTTTGCCCTCTGGCTCACCACTTATTGTTTTTCCTAGGCACTTGTCTAATTATTAAGAAACAATTTGTGTTCAGTGGGTGACAGAAACATGTAAAGCTTGCCAACTTCCTTGTCTGTAAGCAAATCAGGAATCGAATGCCTTCCCAAACCCCAAGGCTGTGCCACAGCAGTAAATCCTTGTGGACTTTTACAGCCCAGCAAGAACTGACGGCCACACTTATATTTTTAGTTTCATTTTGCATTCTGCAGTCTTCAGTTCCTCAGACGTGGACTGTGCTCTTTGAACGCTGTCTCCGACTTTTGATTCATTATTGACCCTAAACTTGATCCCCTCCACTAAACTGCACTCCTTTGAGGCCTTTTGAGATCCTCATGACTATGCTTGTTGTGCTTTGCCTTTATCTTAATACATCAAGCCTGCTGTTTCTATGCCTGACTGGCCCTGAAAAGGCTAGCGTCCCTCAACAGAAAGAGCTTTGGGTAGGTTAAAAGAAGCCGTGTATAAATGTAATTGATTACTAATATGATGAAGAAGACCTGTTCTTGAGTAGAATCACCAAAATTAAGAAGGCCGTCTACTTACTCTCTGTACCCTTTTGTGCAAAGACGTGTTATTAAGCACATCAGCATCTCCACATTTTGTAAATCCAGACTTTTATTTGCGATGCCCGCTGCTACTTAGACATGGCAACAAGTAGACGAATGTATCTAAAGTCTGAAAATCCAGGGTTCCTCCTCCGCTGTCCCGTGTTTAAAGGGCTTGTTTTCAGTGTTGATTTTTCATTATTGTTCATTGTTTTCCGCTCTCTATATCTCTCTATTATAAAAGGAAATCCTACAGGAGAAAGTAGGGTGACATGACACCTTTAATTGGTGTCATGTCACCCTGCTTTCTCCTGTATCAATCTATGGCTAACACGGTACAACACTCTACTCTACTACTCAGTTTCATTGTTCATTTGTAAAAGTGACAATGACAATAAAGATCTATCTATCTATCTATCAAATATATAGTGCCTTTCCTATCTATCTATCTATCTATCTATCTATCTATCTATCTATCTATCTATCTATCTATCTATCTATCTATCTATCTATCTAATATATAGCGCCTTTCCTATCTATCTATCAAATATATAGCGCCTTTCCTATCTATCTATCTATCTATCTATCTATCTATCTATCTATCTATCTATCTATCTATCTGTCTGTCTGTCTGTCTGTCTGTCTGTCTGTCTGTCTGTCTGTCTATCAAATGTATAGTGCCTTTCCTATCTATCTATCTATCTATCTATCTATCTATCTATCTATCTATCTATCTATCTATCTATCTATCAAATATATAGCGCCTTTCCTATCTATCTATCTATCTATCTATCTATCTATCTATCTATCTATCTATCTATCTATCTATCTGTCTGTCTGTCTGTCTGTCTGTCTGTCTATCAAATATATAGTGCCTTTCCTATCTATCTATCTATCTATCTATCTATCTATCTATCTATCTATCTATCTATCTATCTATCTATCTATCTATCAAATATATAGCGCCTTTCCTATCTATCTATCTATCTATCTATCTATCTATCTATCTATCTATCTATCTATCTATCTATCTATCTATAGCACCTTTCCTATCTATCTATCTATCTATCTATCTATCTATCTATCTATCTATCTATCTATCTATCTATCTATCTATCTGAAATCCTGAGACGAGACGAGACTTTTGCCATGAGATTTCTTCAAGTCCCGCCCTCCTCTCCGCCATTTCTGGTTCACGGCCCACGCCCGCGGTCCTCTCACCTCTCATTGGTGTGAATGCTTTTGTCAGACTCACTTCCTGCACTCTCAGCTCTTATAAATCTTGACCTTTTCCTCACTTTACGTTCCCAATAAAAGAAGACTTATTATGTCCAAATCTTATTGAAGAATTTCATCCCGAAAAGGATATCAACAGAAAAAATGAGTACACGGGCAATCCTAGCACCAAGAAACGATGAAGTGAAACGAATTAACGCTGTAACAAATTGACTCCAGACAGTCGCAAAGGTTTAGGGCAGCCACCCGTATAATATGATCCTTTGAAAAAGTGAGTTGCTTACAAGACAGAGTCCAAAACAGAACTCAATAAGTGGAGGTAAGATGGCGGTTTTAAGGGCTAGAAGAGGAAATGAGGTCATCCACGCCAGAACCGGAAGTGACGTCTTCAAAGGCGCCAGAACCTGATGGGATATCCCAGGAATGGTCTGCAAGAGACTGAGAGAGACAGTCAGCTCGCTCCGCCACCCCCTGGTCTGACGTAGTATTACAGTTACTCAAGCCCTTTAGCTGCCTCCTAATCGCACGTGTGTGACAACGCGAACATCGTCAATCAGTGACACAGCAAATTGTTTAAATGCGTATCAATAGACTCTGCTGAAACAGTTGATGGTGTTGATGCGGAAGATGAAAACATCAGCTTACAGTATCAGTAAAATATGTACAACCGTTAACACCGTCTGGTCTTCCACCGACCGAATTACTGTGTAGAGAAGGATGTATCGTGATGTAATTGCGTAATTGATGTCTGAGTGATGAGCTATACAATATGTCAGCGTTTCTCAACCTTTAAGTTTTTGCGACCCGAGTTTTCATAACAGTTTTAATCGCGCCCCCCAATGTATTTTTTGAAAGGAGCCCACTAATATTAATTTGTTCTTTTTAAATTAATGATATATCATAGATGCATATTTTATTATACCTACTTAACTTTTATCAACATTTATCTAACTCTATATTTATTTTCGTAGTATCAGAATGTAGTTTAAGTTAATTTGTTTTAGTTTCAATAGATGTATTTTTCATATTTTCGATTCTTGTTTTCTTTTTTTCACATCTTCACATCCCCCTTTTTGTTACTTCGCACCCCCCTAGGGGGGCCCACCCCACAGATTGAGAACAACCGCAATAGGACAAGATTAGTTGTACTGAAAATCGGTCAAACAATTCTGACATTTTAACAGGCAACAAGAAAGGTAATGTAGTCCATCTAACATGAGACACCAAAGGATATGCCATTCGAATTAAAACGTTTACAGTTTCCCGTTAGAAGAGCTTTTGCAAAGACGATTACCAAATCACAGAGACAAACATTCGAAAAAGTCGGTTTATTTATTAGAGAGAAAGAAACGAAATTCACTCACGGGCAGATATACGTTGTGTTGTCACGATGAAAGTCCAAACACGGAATCAAAATTCAATGTGATATTGAGAAAAAATTGATTTTACTGAAGTTTTATGGTAAAAGTGTAAGTTTAAAAAGTATTTGTGTGTTAATTTCAAATCCAAACAGAATGAAATAATATAACGCAACAAATACCTCTAACGCAACATGAAACATCCATCCATCCATCCATTTTCCAACCCGCTGAATCCGAACACAGGGTCACGGGGGTCTGCTGGAGCCAATCCCAGCCAACACAGGGCACAAGGCAGGAACCAATCCCGGGCAGGGTGCCAACCCACTGCAGAACATGAAACATAATTTCAATTTATTACGTTTTATTATTTTTTACTGTGGTTAATTACTTGCTGTAATGTCAAATAGTTAGTTCTATTATGCATAAGTAACAATTAACAAAATAACAATCTGCTGAAATTGTACATCTGCATCCCCATACGCCAGCGGCAGAGCCGTGAAGTGACTAGTGCATAGCGCCTGCCTGGGGGTTGGCGAGCGAAGTGAGCAGGGGGGCAGAGCCCCCCTAGTATTTAAAACAGAACACTCTGTCACAGCCTTTCTGGAGCTGCCACCCATGTTTTCCACTGTAAGTTTTTTTTGTGACCCACCAGAAGTCCCACTTGGTGATTTGAGCATGAGGTTTGTTCCCACTTGGTGATTAGAGAACACACTCAGGAACCTGCTGTGACCCTCTTCCACTTGAAAGAATATCAACTCGCAACCCACTGGTGGAGAAACTGGAAAGCAGAACATCTGTCTGTCTGTCTGTTCCCTGTACAATCCTATATCAGTTACCAGTCTGGACCAGATTTGGCCAAGTTGCTCTCTAGGACCATACAGACATGACTGACTATTTTGGATCTCAAACTCTGAACCCTGGGGGTACCACTGGGTTTGTTTGTTAGATTTCCTGTGTGTCCCAGTTTGCACACCAGTGCCACCTGCTGGTGAAACATCCAAACAGACTGAAGCCAGTCTAGCAGACAAAATGAGCAGAGCTTAGCATTTCTTCGCCCTTCTGCCTCCTGCGTGATACACTGGAGTGTCGTGCGCTTTGGTGTGGTGTTTGGTGAGGCTTCACTGAGAGCAGAAGTGCAGCACAATGCAAAGGAGAATCAAAGGGTTGATGTTTTAACTCATAATTTAAGCACTACGAACTGTCCATCTTGAACTGAGAAGGATGAGTCAGACATGACAGCATTCATGGTTACCATACCACGCTGTAAGGACTTACTGCAATTCTGGGAAAGAAAAGAACAAATTCTTGACTCACGAGAGCAGAGACTCCGATAAGGAGGCAGTGTGGAGACAGCTGGCAATAGCAACAGGGTCACCGCTTTAAAAAACACCCAAACCTTTGCTTTCTTTCCTTAACCTGCTCTATCACTATACCTGGGAAATGCTGGCTACTTTTGCTAGTTTTTTTGTTTATTTACTATTCGTCTTAATTTGTCTTATATGTTACGTTTTCATGTATTTTCTGTGTGTGTTTTGAGGATCTCTTGTGTTTCTTGTATTTTGTGGGTGGAGCCCTAAGAGGCGGGGCCAGCTAGCCATCATTGTTAAGGGACCGCCCCTTTAGCCTTATAAAGTCAGGTGGTTCATTTAGGACTCTTGCATTTTTGTTGATTTTGATCTCAAGCTCTTGACTATTTATTTTTGCTTCTGTTACTTGGATTTTCTTGTGGATTTCATATTGGGACTCTTTTGGTTTTGGTTGAATTATTTTTGCTATTGTGAAAGGTTTTTGTTTTGTATTTTTCCTGTTCTTTCAGTGATTCCTTCCTTTATAACATTTCTTCATTGTCTTGCTCTGTTATGCTATGTTATGTTATGATGTTGCCAAGGATTAACAGTGATCCCCTCCTTTGTCTGGCATTTTAAGTGTGTTTTGGAGAAACTCTTTTGAGAGTGACGTGTATTTTGGCCTGGTGTAGGCTGAAGCCAGCCACTCAAGTGGAAGCTAGGGCTGCCTTTTGGTGCACCTACTTTCTGGGCAGGCTGGTGGGATTCTGGCCTACTTCCCTCTTGTGTTTTTGAATGCCTCACACTACCTTGGCCTGTTGAGAGATAAATCTTGACAGATGTGTTTATTAGGTGAATCATATCATAATATTCAGAGTCATAAAGAGCTGGAGAATGCCCTGGCAGCACTGGGCACAAGACAGATAACAACCCTAAACAGGACACTAGTCCATCACAGGGTCCACTCACAACATACACAGGGAACAAATGACATTTCCCAGTTAGCTTGAACTGTACATCTTTGGGGATATGGGAGGAAAACCGCAGTACCCGGAGAAAAACCCACCAAGACGCTAGTTGTAATGATTTGAGTGCACTACCATAGCAAAGAGGGGTGTAGGCCTCCGAGAAAATCTCCAACTAGGGCCAACCCTAGGCAGCCTGACCCACAACTCCACAGGCTGGCTTCAGCCTACCAGGCCTTAAATGGAGCCAGGGTGTCAACGCAGCTGAGAAGGGTGAGGGCAGGGAGGTCTTAACGCATGGGCACATGGGGCAGTTGACTTGCTCTGTGACTTGCTGAGTGGTTCTGCAGGTAGGGGTCCCAGTGCACTGCTTTGCCTGGGGGTCTATAATGCTGTTAAGACAGCCCTGAATTGAGGGCAAGAAGTTCCCTCGAATTTGGGTTGTTGTGTTGTCCACTTTTACGAAGTGCAAAGGGCAGTTAAGGAGACGTTAGAAGTGCACAGCCTTGTTGGTCTGGTGTGGCTAACGACACTCATTTTTCTCTTGCACAATTTTCTCAATTTTATAAAGCCGACACAAGTCACCGGGTACAATTTATGATGGCTGTAAACTCAGCAGCTGTAATTCAAGCTTCTGATTAAAGTGTAATGAGTTGCTCATTTGAGAGAGGCTTCCTCTGGATACGGTAGTCAAGGCTAACAGACGGAGCTTTTTACTCCCTGAAACTCAACTCCTTACTGCTGCATGCCATCTCAGACTCCGCACGAGTTTCATGTACCCGTCTGATACCACCAGCCATGTTGTATTCTTCTGCCTTGAACTGCTTTCTGTGTTCTGATGATTATTGGGTGACAGGATGTATTGGTAGCCTGTGCCAATTTAGGGGTACTTGTTGTGTTTTCCTGTAGGTAAGGGGTCAGTCAGTCAGTCATTATCCAACCCGCTATATCCTAACACAGGGTCACGGGGGTCTGCTGGAGCCAATCCCAGCCAGCACAGGGCGCAAGGCAGGAACAAACCCCTGGCAGGGCGCCAGCCCACCACAGGGCACACACACACACCAAGAACACACCAAGAACACACTAGGAACAATTTAGAATCGCTAATCGATCTAACCTGCATGTCTTTGGACTGTGGGAGGAAACCCATGCAGACACGGGGATAACATGCCAGCTCCACGCAGGGAGGACCCGGGAAGCAAACTACTAACTGAGAGGCAGCAGCGCTACCACTGCGTAGTTAAGAGGTGGTTAATAATATTAAGGAAAATATATAATAAACTCCTTGACTGAGGTGAACTGCCCACCTAAAATACCCAAAGTGGTGTGAGGACTCCCAAGAGCCAGAAAAGCAGGCTAGAATTTCAATGTACATGCCCAGAGAGGGTGCACACAAAGGCAGCCTGAGCTCCCACTCTACTGGCTGGCTTTGGCCTACACCGTGACAAATTGTACATAACTTCAAAAGTTCAAAAATATAAGTAATGTTCACAAGATATCGTCCGAGACATACCTGAGGGAGGATGACTGTAAACCTCCAGCTAGTGGATGAAAAGGAAAATAAAGATCCTTGATAAGTTACAAGATTTATTCCGAAAAAAGTTCAAAAGAAGTAAATGAGGCAAAAATGCAATCTGCAGTAACCAAGTCCCAAAAACATTAAACTGGAGTGAAAATCCTAAAATGTGAAAAAGCAAGAAAACCCAAAGAGAGAATCATCATAAAGGTGAGAACTCACCAGCACTGGGCGCATACGGGGGACTGCAATTCCCATGAGCCTTCACAGAGCTGGGGGCAGTCCCTCAAGTGAGACTGACAGGTGGCTCCGCCTCTTGGACACACACACAAAGCACAGGGGAACCTGGCAGAACAATCATCCACATGTAGAAACCAAACAATGGACAGAACTAATAAAAAATACATCATGATACAAATAATAAACGTAAATAACACAATTAACAGAAATGATAATAACTAAGGAACCAAAAATTAACAAAAAGGACATAAGATAGAAAATTTGTAAATAAGCCAGGGGGAGACATTTTTTTTCAACATTAGAGATCCTGACCAAGCACCAAGGGGGACAGGGACGAGGACGTGGACAGGAATGGGGATGGAGAGAGGGACGGGGACACCCACAGGGACGGGGACAAGGATGTGGACAGGGACGGGGACGTGGGCGAGGACATGGGACACCCACCCACCCCTACCTCTCTAATATAATGTACAGTGTGGCAATCAGCGTGCTAGAAAAACACAAAGGGGGTCTTCCCTGCACTCTCCAGTCTAATATATGTATAATGAAGCCCTGTCAATGTACAGGGATATCTGTAAGACTTGGGGGATCCATTTTCAGGTTTGCTTAGGATGCCTCAAATGCTGGTGCCAGCCCTAGTCAGCCTTGTTCAACTTGACTCTCTCGGTCCACAAGCAGTGGCTCTGCAACGTCTGCCCATTTGTCTTGCAGAAATGGCTGGCATGTGAGATGCTGTAATATGAGCGCCCAACCGCTGTGACCAGAAGGCTCATAATTCTCGATTCCCCAACGGATATCTAAATGTCTTTCTTTGAACAGAGCCAATAATGACCTGTGTCGGCCTCTATAGACGGACCCTCTGTTGTGTCCATCGAGCTCTAACTTGTCTTAGAAAATGTGAGATTAGGCCCATCATGGGAACAACCGGGCAGCAGCCTGGAGTCACCAGTAGGAGGCGCTCATATTTGTAAATGGCCGCCCCTCTCGAAGTTACGGTACAGCTGTACAGTAAATCATTTGGATGGACGCCAATGCCACTTCCCTTGGAATGTCGATAATTACATTTCAGGTCTCCGAGTGACACCATTGTTTATTTACCTGGGATTATTAAGTTATATTTAGAGGAGGTGACGCTCCAGAAGGACAAGTTGGACAGGCCTGCGCCTTTGTGTTAGTGTGAGCTCATCAGTCAAGCTGTTGTAACTATAGTGGAGTCGAGGAATTTGACATTATACAGTTGTGAAAGGCTCTATATATTCGCCTGACCCGACACAGACTGACAACGGAGGCACGTTAAAATCAGCCCAAAATGATGTATTTTTCTTCACCTGTGGGGCACGTCTTCCTCATGTCCCACAGGCAGTACACAGTCCCAAAGCACACCAAATAAACCCAAAGAAAGTCACCACAGCACACTCTTCTTCCTCCACCACTCCTCCCAGGCTGCTTCGTCCTCCTCCGACTCCTCCCGACTCAGGCTCCCAGAGTGGTGGCCGCTGGCTCCTTTCATAGTCCACCCAGAAGTGCTCCAGGTGCTCGATTGCCGAGCTGCACTTCCAGGGGTGGCGACAAAAAAACACTGGCCATATGGTCTCAGGAGCTCCAGCTGCAGGACCCCCTGGCAGTGCCTGCGAGACCCAACAGGGCTGCACCAAACTCCAATTCCCATGGAGCCCTGCGGGAAACTGAGGCACAGCTCCAACCCGGGTTGCCATCTAGCGTCCAGGGGGAGGTATTGCACCATCCATGGTTGCTCCCCCTGAACATTTACTGAAGGGGCGTCCCGGCCGGAGCCCCACACAGTATATACTGTGACCCCAACCCGGGTCATCCCATTTAATTAATCAGTCAACTTAACATTCAAGAATACATCCTGGGTGGGCAAATCAACACAAGCAAAGTAATAAGATCTTTGGCTGTCATGATTTGGGTCTGGCGGTCTAAAGTTTCTTATCTCGCACAGACCAGAATGGGGAGCTAATGAACCCTCAATGGCCGGTTTCTTGGACCGTAGAAAACCCATCAAGGGAAACGGCTTAACTAGCAAGTGGAAAAATGACAAAATCCTAACGACGGTGATGAAGGACCATCAGCCTTTTCCCGTTTCACCTCCTTCTAGGTTGTATTTGAAGAACCGGACTTGCGACATTCTGGAAAGGCCCGTGATTGTGTGTCGAGCCACAACTGAACTCTCACACAGAGAAGGGGGCCGCCCGGCCGTCCCTGATGAAGACCTTTGGTGTTTTGTTTTTTTTTTCCTTTTGTCTCCTGCACAACACACTCGGATTATGCAAAGACAAAGGAATGCATTTGTGCCGGTGAGTCTGGCAACTCAATTGCCGCTGAACCGAGTAATTACGCCGTTTTGTGCTCCGGGGCCCTGAGCGATAATATTGCAGAAAATCCTGTTTCTTGATGGCTTGGGGTGAGATGGAAGAGGATTTCTAATATTATATAAACTACAAAAGTGTGACCTTCTGGTCTGCTTTTTGAAAATGAGTTTGTTCCTTATAACCACATCTTTTCGAAGAAGAGTGCTAAAGAAGTAAAACTTCATCAAAAGCGTTTTCCACGGCGCAAACGGAGAGTAAGTGTGGAGACCGTGGAAGAGTTTCAGATTACAAACGGAGTTCGTCCCATGGATCCCTGCTGTTACTTTAAAATCATTTCTGTAACAAGAACACATTTAAGGGGACATTTTACACAAAAGTTAGAATGTTTGTCTTCACACCAAGAGAATCGCAGACACTTGGCCTACAGTAGAGTGCAGTGTGCCAGCTAGTAGGCCTTTATGGACCTTGTAAGAAGAACAAGAATGAAACGAGGTGAAGCGTTGGAGGCCTTCTGGGGGAACCCCACTAAAAATAAAAAATGTTCAAAAAGAGACACGGACGTCCAATGTCCCGTTCCGCCTCAGCAGAGAGACTTGGGAGACGGGATGTGACATGAGCAGTGACCGTTGTAACCGGTCTCGTGATGCAGAGGAGTTATAGGAGGAAGGGTGGAGTGGTGGCTCTGAGGCTAGGGATCTGCACTGGCAATCGGAAGGTTGCCGGTTCGAATCCCGTAAATGCCAATAGAGACTCTGCTCTGTTGGGCCCTTAAGCAAAGCCCTTAACCTGCAATTGCTGAGCGTTTTGAGTAGTGAGAAAAGCGCTATATAAATGCAAAGAATTATTATTATTATTAAGGGCAGACCAGGCGTTCTTTCAATGGTGGGCAGTGCCATCCTTCACGTATTCTACAACTCTTGTCATGGCCTGAGTGGTGAGGTGTGCCAGACTGGTAACATCACTTCAAGAGCAGACCACCGAATCAACAAGATCATTTAAAGAGCAGGCTCAGTTCCCCGAACCCTAACCCTGAAACAGAGCGGCTAAACAGAATCAACAGAATAATAACATGTAAAAGAAAAAGAAATGAAAGAGAGAAAGAACAGGGTGAAAAGAACGAGTGGAGTAAAAAGCAGGGTGGGAAGATGTGAAGCCCCAAACCCTTTGACACACTGACACCAATATAAGCTCAAGTTCAAATAATGGTCAACAGACTGCACAGATACAATTCCTCCTTTCCCCACCTTTCTTCTTTCCTTCCTTTTCTCTCTTTCCAGATGAGTGTTGCCCCCTGCCACCCGACTCCGACTTGCCTGGATGAAATCGAGTGGCTCCTTTTATGCCAGACCTGGGAGCGCATCCGGTGTTACGAAGTGGGGACGATTTGCTCCTCCAGCTCCCCCTGGTGGTACCAATGGAGCACCGTAGGGCTGCGCTACTGGACTACAACTCCCTGCTGCCAGCCCTGTGGGCATCCAAATTGGCACCGTAGTCCAGGAGAACTGCCAACTGCTGTGCCAGGGCAGCAAATAGCCCATGTAAGTAGTCTAACACTGCCCTATCAATTAACTGGCATCCCATGCTTGGTGTCCATTACCAAGGAGAAGCTCTTGGTGGTTTACCAGTTTAAAAAAGCATGCATGGAGCAACCAAGGGCAGGTACTGAATGTGATAATTATATTCATCCAGGTGGGGGCAGTCTCGTTGGCATGGAGTACCACTATACTTTACAATTCTCGGGGGGCTCTAAATACAAATCAGAATAGCACATTTATTATCAAAGAACAGGCTGGAGGGTGTGACGTACGGCCGGGACGCCTCCACGCTGGGAGGACCTGAGGAGCAAGTGTGGCCAGAGCGTTACCTCCCCCGGAGTGCTAGATGGCAGCCCCCTGGTCTCCGCAGGGCTCCATGGGAGTTTGGGGCAGCCCTGTTGGGATCCGTGGGCACCTCCAGGGGGTGCTGCAGCAGCTACTGATCCCTCATGGGCAGATCTTCTGCCACACCAGGAAGAAGGTCATCAAGCACCTGGAGGGAGACAAAGCTTACTGCCAGGAGGAGTGGAGGAGTAAAAAGAAAGAGAAAGAGAAGAAGAAGAAGAATGTGTGTGGTATTGTGCTTGCGCTTGTGGGTGACGGGGAAGACGCTTCCCACAAGGTAGAAAAGTAAAATAAAAAGCGTGAGTGCTTTAAACTTGTGCCTTCTGTGGCGTCTGTTTGTGTCAGGTAGCGTGGCTGGCACACCCCTGTTTTTGCCACAAGGGATAATTACTAGAAGTAACAAAGTAAAGCAGGCAAAAATTTAAGAGAAACCTGCTACTCCACCCATCTTTTTGTGTCCTGATTTGTTGTCATAATGTGACTAAGGAGAATGAGACCCGGCACAAAAACACAGAATCAAGTCCAGAAGACTGAAACGAAACCAAAAAGAAGCGTGCGTAGCGTGTTCAGAAATACCTAACAGAAGTCTGAGCCAGAAAGACTAAGGACTGGCATTAGTGAAGAGTGAATCCCGCAGAATTCATTTTGCCTCGCGTTCGGTAAAAAGGTGGAAATGTTTGGGAATTTCTACAAATTCTGAGAAATGCATTGAAGTCAATGAGAAAGGACAAACTGTGGATTACGGTGGTGCACTGGTCCTTGAAGAGTTTTGGAGGGCTAGGGAAGCGTCTTCCTCACCCTGATCTCTGCCTCACCACAATTTGATCACGGTGGTCTACAGAGACTTCATGGCTTCGTTTTGGTCCTGACATTCAGTGGTTACTCAGTTTTGCCAGACGGCCAGCTCTAGGCAGTGTGGTGTAGCGGTTAAGGCTCTGGGCCTCAAACCCTCAGGTTGTGGGTTCAAATCCCACTACTGACACCAGTGTGTGACTCCGAGTGAGTCACTTGACCTGCTTGGGCTCCAATTGGAAAACCTAAAGAAATGGAACCAATTGTACCATAAATTTAAATACAATACAATTTATTTTTGTACAAGAAGTGCCGCAATGGGCTTTAACAGGCCTAGCCTCTTGACAGCCCCCCCCAGCCTTGACTCTCGAAGTAGACAAGAATAAAACTCCCCAGGGGATAAAAAAAAATGGAAGAAACCTCAGGAAAGGCCATTCAAAGAGAGACCCCTTTCCAGGTAGGGTGGGCGTGCAGTCGGTGTCAACAAAAAAGGAGGTCAATACACAGAAGAGAACGCAAGTCATCCTCAATACAATACAATAGAACAATAGAAATATTACAAGTACGGAGCAGAAATCAACAGGAGATGATATCACAGAATAGGATTTGGATTTGGATAAATCACCTCAAGTCATCAAATAAGTAAATGTAAATGTCGGAAGTGTCCTACTGGTTCCAAACTTCTTCCATCTCCCAATTGTTGAGGCCACTGTGCTCTTGGGACACTCCAAGCTTTAGAACTGGTTTGATCCCCTCAGCCTGATCTGCGCCTCAACACAATTTGAGTTCTGCAGTGTGTCGCACGTGTGTGTGCATGGGAGGCAGCTTAAGGGCTCTGGTGATGGTCATTACCCGCCGGACCAGGGGTTGGCGCTGTGGTCTAACGCCGCCTTCTCTCTTCCTGCCTCTGCAGAACGGAAGACTAACAGCCCCCTAACTAACCTGCTGATGGAGACTGCAACTGCCTCACCTACATGCAGGTGGGGGGGATTAAAGGGTACCCACCCAGAGAGGTATACGTCCCTAAATTCTCAAAGTTAAATAATCCTTACCCTGCTGACAGTCCTTGTAAATCAGGATCCTGCCATTTCAGTCCATTTCTGTGTTGGGACTCACATTTGAAAATACGTGACTAATCTCTCCATAAATTATAAGGATGTGTTGTTTTTCTTTTTTGCACATTTTACGGGGTCACAGTTGATCCCCAAACCATTTTCCGTGTTTCATCTCCTCTTGTACAGCATGTAGTAATCAAGCTTGACGCTTTGGTGGGCAGCCCATTTCTTTTCAGCACTGGTTATCTCTCAAGGGGATGTCTTTGATGACTGTGCATTCCAAACATTAAGGGCAGGGCTCTCCATTCCTTCCTCTTCCTTTTTTTCTTTTATCGTCCAGTGAGGTCAGTCAGTCCTTAAGACACGTGGTGTTTCACATTCCTCGCGTCTTCCTTCTCATCCACTTTTTCTCTTTCCTCATTCTTTCTCATCTCACGAAAAACCAGTTGGCACTTCCTGTTCTGCATTGAACAAAGCCAACTATGGGCCCTTTTGCCCTTGTCTTTTGTATTCTGTGTGGCCAAGTTGATCCCCCAGCCTCCATTTCCATGTCATGGTACCCCCATCTTCAAGAATAGCACTGTGTCTTCCAGGAACCCCAATGATCAGCTTACTCTGTTTAATTTTGCCCATCTTGTAGGCACTAAATGATAGATGAATATGAAATGCACTATATAATAGATAGATTTGTCATTCATGTGGACCCTCAAGTGCATCTGGGCTACATGGAGGCTGCATAAAGCAAGAAGGTTCACTTCCCAGCGCAGCCCCTGGTGCCATGGTATTGCACAATGGAAGAGATAGATAGATATTATCTATCTATCTATCTATCTATCTATCTATCTATCTATCTATCTATCTATCTATCTATCTATCTATCTATCTATCTATCTAATCCTTCCGACTATACTAAAAATAAATAGATTTTAATCTTTAGTATAGTCAGCAGGATTCATTAGATCTATCTATCTATCTATCTATCTATCTATCTATCTATCTATCTATCTATCTATCTATCTATCTATCTATCTATCTATCTATCTATCTATCTATCTATCTATCTATCTATCTATTCAATCCTTCCGACTATACCAAAAATAAATAGATTTTAATCTTTAGTATAGTCAGCAGGATTCATTAGATCTATCTATCTATCTATCTATCTATCTATCTATCTATCTATCTATCTATCTATCTATCTATCTATCTATCTATCTATCTATCTATCTATCTATCTATCTAAACCTTTCAGACTATACTAAAAATAGATAGATTTTAATCTTTAGTATAGTCGGCAGGATTCATTAGATCTATCTATCTATCTATCTATCTATCTATCTATCTATCTATCTATCTATCTATCTATCTATCTATCTATCTATCTATCTATCTATCTATCTATCTAATCCTGCCGACTATACTAAAAATAGATAGATTTTAATCTTTAGTATAGTCGGCAGGATTAGATTGATAGATAGAAGAAGTTTCAGTTCCCACAGCAGCCCTCGGCCACTCCTAAGGACCCCAACAGGGTTGCCCTCCCACACTGCAATTTGCAGGCAACTCTGCGGGTGTCCAAGTTGGGAGCAACCAGAAGAATGCCACCATCTCTCTCACACGTGAGGATGAATTATTCCCGATATCCCACCTCCCCCAGTCCATCCATTATTTGTTTTTTTACTGGCCGTGTTGCTGTTTCACTCCAGTGGTCCATTCATTATGGCGTCCCCGCCGGGTAGGAGTTTCTCAGTCCCAGTTGGGATGCCATCCTTTCCAACACTTACAATGTGTAGCCCTGATGTCTGTGATGTTGTACATCTTGTTCTGTCCCGATTTGTGACCATTAATCATTTTTATGTGACTTCTGTTCACTTCACAGGTGATGCTTGGACATTAGCAATGCTGAAGAGAAGCTGAGACAAGGGGCCTACTGCAAGTGCCTACAGATTCCTCCAGGATGTCCCGACAAACCAGAGATGGGGTGCTGAACCCAGCCTACCATGACTCCGAAACCCTGCAGATGGGTCGCGGGTGAGTCCACCTAAGCATTTGCATGATTTCCTTGTAGAAAAAGGAAAACCAAAGCTGAATCAGACCACTAAGGACAGGACTGGGGTCGGCAGGGTGATGTTGGGGATTAACTGCTCCATTTGGTGGTGCGGACTCAAAGGCCATGGACATGACACAGAGGGTGAGTGTGGGGCCACATACCTCGTGTCCTTGTGAACATCGTCACAAATCATTGCATGTTATTTTTTACTTAGATGTAAAGCTCCAGAAATCCAAACTCTTGTATCTCTTCTGTTCATCTTAATTGTTTGAAAAGCCGCACTGCTCCTCATTACCTGTGACACTGCCACTCGTGTCCCTACTTGGACACGCTGCCATATCAGTCACTCATGTCCTACCCATCCGTCCCAACGCATCCGCACCCATCTCTAGAGCTCATCAACTCCAACTGCCAAATGACAGGAGCTTTTGCTGCCATCGCTTTGTATCTGATTCATCACTGCAACCTTCTCTTTCAGTTCGGCTCAAAGGCCACCACAGCAGAACCCCTATGGAAGCACAGAGAGGACTTATGACGAAGGGCTTCAGGCTTCTGGGCGCCAGGACTGGGACTCTGCGGAGCACATACCAATGGCGTCCCTGGCAGGGGGCCAGAGCTGGGACCAGCAGCCGGGGGGATTAAGTGAGTCCACTGCAGCAAAAGCATTTTGTCCATTTCCAGTGGAGGTCAGATTTTGAACTCCTGCTCGCCATCCTCGGACTAAACGCACTTCATTGCCGCCTCCTCACTGATTCTGTAACCAGAGAAAAGAGCTTGTGACAAACTGAATAAACAGATTGGTGTTTTCTAAAGTAGGGTGGGATGTTTCAGCGGCAGCAGCTCCAGGTTAGCATAACTGCCAGTTACTCTACGACATGTATGGCTCACAACCCCAATATCCAGAAAAGTTGGGATAATTGCAAATAAAAAAAATGAAAAGGAGTGTTGTGGAAATGCTCTTCAGCCTCAACAAGACCGTGACAACCCATCATTTGATGGTTTACACCCTGAATGTAATTTACACTCATGTCCAACCTTAGGACTGCCACATGCTCCAAAAACAGTTGGCACCGGCCATACCCCACCACACCTTAACCTGAACATAAGCGTTCTTGGGCCCAGCCCGTGCTTGGAAAGGAGGACAGACCATCTAGGAAAAGCTTGGGTTGGCAAGGCCAGCAGGGGGTGTTTACCCTGTGGTCTGAGTGTAGATCCAAATGCGCCATTGTAGTAACAGGGACACTTATGACTGCTGTAAAAATAGTGCTGAGGTCCTGGTCATTAAAGGTCCTTCATAAAGAGCAGGGTGTATCCCGATGTCCTGGCTCCATTACTCGTCACGGCCGGGTCATTCTGGCCCCCTTAAGCATCCCCTGTCTCTGCCTATCTATCCCTTACCCCGTCACCACCTAATAGCTAATGCGTGGTGAGTGTACTCGCGCAAAAATGGCTGCCGTTGTGTCATTCAGGTGGATGCTGCCCATTGGTGGTGGTTGAAGTGGCTCCCCACTCCCTATGTAAAGCACTCTGAGTAGCAAGGAAAGCGCTACGTGTACAGGGTGAGTCAAAATGATGGTAACATTTGAATGGTGGAAACAATTTATTCACAAAAACATACTTGATTTGTGCCAGATGATTTACAGGAACATCTCAACCATCACGTTCAACACATGGACCATACTGTGTGTGGCACATAAATTGTCCACAAAAATGATAGAGAAGTCAATACATAGCAGTGTCGTTAGTGTTAATGTCATTTTGACTCACCCTGTATATAAAGAATTATTAAGTTGATTAAGTTTAGCAAGTGGAATCCCCCCCAAATTCATCCATTTGTATGGGGCCTACGTTGCCATGTGGTGCTCTTCAAGCGGGCCGATCTCGCACCCGTGCTGTCTGGTTACGTAGCCACACCTTTGTCATCAGCCCAGAATGCAGTTTGACGTCGTCCTGCTGGAAAAAAGATGGCGTCTGGAGGGCAGCATGTATTGCTTCAAAATTTGTACACCTTTCACAGATGTCACGGGCACTGACATGCCCACCATACTGTGACAGATGGTGGCTTTTGGATGTGACACTGGTAGCAGCCGGGTGGTCCTTTATTACTTTGGTCTGGAGAGTATGATGGCTGTTTTATTTATTTATTTTTTCACAAAAGTTATTTAAAAAGTTGACTTGTTGGACCACAAAACATGACGCCACTGTGCTACCTTCCATCTCAGATGAGACTCAGCACAGAGAAGGGCGCTTCTGGACGGCGTTGATGTTTGCCATTGGCTTGGCTTAGTAAAGCCGTGTCTGTGGATGCAGTGGTGACCGGAAAACATTTACTGAAGTATTCCTGAGCCCACATCACGATCTCCATGACAGACGTGAAACAGTTTTAAAGATGTCAGAGTCATTTGAGATCTCGCGCATTCACATTGTCCTTTATGCACAGACATTTGCTCAGATTCTACAAATCCTTCGGTTATATTGTGTGCTTTAGAGGGTGAAATGCCCAAAATCCTACTGATTTGTCTTTGGAGAACATTACTGTCAAAGTTCTGGATTATTCACTGGCACATCAGTTGGCCAACTCCCATCCTAGGCCTTTTTTTGGAGGCTCCATTCAGACCCGCACATGTTTGTTTTATAAAGCGATGGTTTAACTTGTCACATCCTGAGTGCACCCTGAACTACCCAGAAGGCAACTTGTGTGGCGGGCATCCGTTTCGGAGTAAAGGCAACATGCAGATGAAACACCTCGTCCTTATTCAGTGTATGTTTGAAAACAAGTCAAAGTAAATTACAAATCACTTGGTCTTGTTTTTAATTAGAATTTTCAATGCAGCCTTGACTTTTTTTTTGGAATTTTGGTTGTTTCATAGGAATTTATTATTATAAAGCTTATATTCGTTATGTTGTACGTTTTACATCTTGACATTCTTGCACATTTTGAACTCTCTGAAATCCTCCTGGCTCTTCTTTACACTTTCTTTGTTTTGCATTTAGGCAACGCAGGATACGAGTGGGACTCTGCTAGTGACCCTGGCGGAGCGAGAGCCGGTGACTTCAGAGAGCAAGAGAGGCCGAGACTGAGGACGAAAAGTAAGGCCGCCGGACAAAAGAAACGAAGGGAATCCCAAATCAAACGAAAGGCACTATAAGATAGATAGATAGATAGATAGATAGATAGATAGATAGATAGATAGATAGATAGATAGATAGATAGATAGATAGATAGATAGATAGATAGAAAGTCACTATATGATAGATAGAGTGAAAGGCACTATATAATCGATAGATAGATAGATACAACCCCAAATCAGAAAAAGTTGGGACAGTGTGGAAAATGTGAATTAAAAAAAGAAAAAAGCAAGTTATAAATTCTCCTCAAATTTTATTTCATTGCAGACAGTATGAACACAAAATAATTCATGTTTTGTTTTGTCAACATCATTTGATTTGTAAATAAATATCCATTCTTGCCATTCAGGCTTGCAACACATTTCAAAAAAAGTTGGGACAGTACAGCATTTACCACTTTGTACAGTTCCCCTGTCTTTTAACAACACTTAAAAGACGTTTAGGCATTGAAGAAATCAAGTGACTAAGTGTTGCAGGTGTTAGTTTGTCCCATTCTTCCTGCAAACAACGTTTTAGGTACACAACAGTACAGGGTCTTCGTTGACGCATTTTTCGTTTCAAAATGCGCCAAACATTCTCTATAGGAGACAAATCAAGGCTGCAGGCAGGCCACTCAAGCATCCGCACCCTCTTCTTACACAGCCATGCCTTTGTTATGCGCGCAGTATGTGGTTTGGCATTGTCTTGCTGAAATAAGCATGGGCGTCCCTGGTAAAGACGTCGTCTTGAAGGCAGCATTTGTTCCTCCAAAACTGAGATATACTTCTCAGCATTGATGGTGCCATCGCAGAAGTGCAAGTTACCTTTGCCGAAGGCACTGACACAACCCCATACCATGACAGATCCTGGCTTTTGAAATTGCATCTGGTAACAGTCTGAATGGTCCTTTTCCTCTTTGGTCCGCAGCACACGGTGTCCATTTCTTCCAAAAAAGATGTAAAAAACCGATTCGTCTGACCACAATACACGTTTCCACTGCACAATGGACCATTCCAGATGCCTCCGAGCCCAGAGAAGTCGACGGCGCTTCTGGACACTATTTATGTAGGGCTTCCTTTTGGCACAGTACAGTTTTAGCTGGCATTTCCTAATGTAACTATATACTGTAGTGCTTGAGAGTGACTCCCTGAAGTAGTCCTGAGCTCATGCAGTTATATCATTTATTGATGAATGACGGTTTTTAATGCAGTGCCGTCTGAGGGCTCGGAGATCACGGCCATTCAGTTTAGGCTTGCGCCCTTGGCCTTTGCGCATGGTAATTTCTCCAGATTCCCTGATTCTTTTCACTATGTCATGCACTGTAGAGGGAGAAATGCCCAAATCTCTTCCTATCTGTCTTTGAGAAACGTTTTTCTTCATCATTTCAAAGATTTTTACCCGCACTTGGTGGCAAACTGGCGATCCTCTGCCCATTTTTGCTCCTAAAGGAGTAGGCTTTTCCTCGATGCTGCTTTTGTACCGAATCATGATTGCAATCACCTGTTAACATCACCAGTTTCAAATCACATCATTATTTAGTTATTATACCTCATTACTAACCCTTAATTGCCCCCATCCCAACTTTTTTTTTGAAATGTGTTGCAAGCCTGAATGGCAAGAATGGATGTTTATTTACAAATCAAATGATGTTGACAAAACAAAACATGAATTATTTTGTGTTCCTACTGTCTGCAATGAAATAAAATTTGAGGAGAATTTATAACTTGCTTTTTTCTTTTTTTATTCACATTTTCCACACTGTCCCAACTTTTTCTGATTTGGGGTTGTAGATAGATAGATAGATAGTGTGAAAAGCACTATATGATAGATAGATAGAGTGAAAGGCACCATATAATAGATAGATAGATAGTGTGAAAGGCACTATATGTTAGATAGATAGATAGATAGATAGATAGATAGATAGATAGATAGATAGATAGATAGATAGATAGATAGATAGATAGATAGATAGTGTGAAAGGCACTATGTGATAGATAGATAGATAGATAGATAGATAGATAGATAGATAGATAGATAGATAGATAGATAGATAGATAGATAGAGTGAAAGGCACTATATAATAGATAGATAGATAGATAGATAGATAGATAGATAGATAGATAGATAGATAGATAGATAGATAGATAGATAGAGTGAAAGGCACTATATAATTAAATAGACTGATTGAATGAAAAACACTATAATAGATAGACTGAATTTAGATTAATTTAGATTAATATAATGAATGAAAAGCACTATATAATAGATATAATGAAAGGTGCTATATAACAAATAGCTAGAATGAAAGGCACTATATAGTAGGTAGATAGATACAATGACAGGCACTATTTAATCAATCAATCAAACAAATGAAACTTTCTAACTGAAGTTAAAGAGATTCTAAAACATTTAAACACATCGCTGTTGGTATAGAGGAGCCCCAGTGGCATTTCCTGACACATTTTGCCAAATTCTTTGTTGACTTAAAGGCCTCAGTGTAAGGGCGTCAGAGAGAGGGCGTGCAGCATTGTTCACGACTTCCGTCAGCTTTGCTTTCATCCTTTCTTACCTCCAGGGGGGTTTCTGAGTGCATCCCCTAACTGAGCCTACCCTTTTTAATCAGATTGTTGGCTCGGTGGGCCTCTCTTCAAGTGATGTGACTGGCCCAGTACACCACACTACCCATCACAGAGTTGTAGAAGATGTCAAGGATGTCACTACCCACATTAAAGGAGCACAGTTTCCTAAGGAGAAACATCCCACCCTGACCTTTCTTCTCCAGTTATTCTGAATTCCAAGACCAGTCAAACCTGTCTTTGATGTGGACCCCCAGGTTCTTGCAGCAGTTCACCACCTCCTCATCCACTCCCTGAACAGTGACCAGACCCAGAGACTCTTTGGTGCAGGGAAAGTCCATAAGAAGTTTTTTGGTTTTGCTGATGTTTGGTTGCAGACAATTCTCAAAGTTGACCACCTGACTCCCCTCCAGTATCTCAGTACCCCCCGTAAGTGTAGAAACATCTGAGACTTTCTGCAAGTGACCTGCCCTGCTGTTATGTTTCTAGTCTGCAGTGTGTAGAGTAAAGTAGACAGGCCTGTTCCTTGTGGTGCTCTGGTGGTCCTCAGACAGTTCATTGGCCTCACAGACTGAGGCCTGCTGGCCAGGCAGTCCATCATCCAGGACACCATAGGCTCATCCATCTGCGTATCTGTGAGGAGACCCCTTAACAGATGGGTGGGTGGTATTGAAGGCACTGGAGAAATCCAACAAACGTCATCCTCACGGGCCGGCCAGCTTGGTCCAGCTTTGTGGAGAAGATCAATGATTGCATTGTTCATAAGGGCACTCAATTTTGTTTGGTGTGACCTTCAGGGGGTCCAGAGTGCATCCCATAACTGATCCTGCTCATTTAATTAGCTTGTTAATTCAGTGGACCTCCCTTAATGTTACCAGCTCAGCACACCACAGTGGCCATCAGAGTTGTTGAAGATGTGAACGATTGTCACTACTCAAATTAAAGGACTTGAGTCTGCTAAGACTAAAGAGTCTGCTCTGCCCTTTCTTCTCCAGTTCCTCTGTGTTATGAGAGCAGTCCAACCTGTCATTGACGTGGACCCTGAGGTACTTGTAGCAGTGCACCACCTTTTACACTCTCTGACTAGTGACCAGACATAGGGGCTCTTTGGTGTGACAAAAGTCAATTACCAGTTCCTTGGTTTTGCAGATGTTAGGTTTTAGACAATTCTCTTGGCACCAAGAAGCCCTTATCAGTACCCCCCATAAGTACAGAATCATCTGAAAATTTCTGCAAGTAACCTGTCCTGGTCCTGGTTTGGAGGTGTACATGGTGAAGAGTGGAGGAGACCGGCCTGTTCCTTGTGGTGCTCTGGTGGCTCACACAGTTCATTGGCCTCACAGACTGTGGCCTGCTGGTCAGACAGTCCATCATCCAGAACACCCATCCATCTGCGTATCTGTGAGGAGACCCCTTAAAAGGGATGGGTGGATGGTATTGAAGACACTGAAAAAATCCAACAAACGTCATCCTCATGGGCCGGCCAGCTTGGTCCAACCTTGTGGAGCAGATCAGTGATTGCATCTCCATTGTTAGAGAAGGGTGTGGAAGATGGCCCGGACACAGACAGGCGGACACATTCAACTCACCCACAACACGTTTATTATACATACTACTATTTACAATTGTGCACCACAAACCCCTAAAGTCCAGGCCAACTCTCAAATGCCTTTTGCCTCCTCCAAGACCTTGTCCTTCCTTCTCTCCCGACTCCAGCCCCCGAATGGAGGGAGGTGGCCCCTTTTATAATCCCCCGGATGTGCTCCAGGTGCCTCCCGACAATCTTCCACCGGCACTCCCCAGTGTGGCGGAAGTGCCAGCTGCGCACCTGGGTGTCCCCGATCCTCTTCCCCCCCAGCACTTCCGGGTGTGGTGGTAGTGCTGAGGGCCAGGGCTCCTTAGGCATTGGGGCGCCCCCTGGCGGTGACCACGGGCCCCTACAAGGTTGAGCTTCAAAGCTCTGTACCCATGGTCCCCATAGCCACCAGGGCGGTCGACCCCACGTGGTCTGGGGGAGGCGTAAGCCCTCCTCCGGTCCTCCGGGGCGTCCTGGCCGGGTCGCCACCCCCAGCCACCTGTGACAAGGGAAATGAAAATGTTTTCTTTTCTCAGAAAGTTCCCAAGCCAGACCCACAGGGCTTAAGTTTTCTCAGCAGGAAACAAATCTGAAATACTTTTAGTTCCTTAAGAGCAAGAACTTCCAACCAGAGTTAATGTTTGCCAAGGTCACCACTGCACGTATTGAGCGGTGAGGTTCTTCACATACGCGGCAATGGCAGGACCGTGTCGTGTGTCGTAGAGACCGGAGAAACTGAAAACACACAATGAGCAACGAACAAACGAACAGCGTGGTCAAAAAAAAAATCTGTAATATGTCCCTTCAGGGGTCTTGGTAATCAGTTTAAGAGAAGTGAAGGGAATCCAAACCACTAACTGATGTCCAATAAACTCTTTAAAATATAAAGACAGAATGAATCACAACTCCATTATGGGGAGAATGGGGCCATGCAGCCCACCAGAGCCCACCAGAGCCCACCAGTCCCATCATCGAGTGGAGTTTTGAAGGCCCCTGAAGTCCTGCTGTCTACTGTTTAGTAGTTTAGAGAGGTGTTTACAGAACCTTTGATACGAGAGAAGGTTACATAAAGGAAGCGGTTCATCCTTCACCTTTGAACCCTCCAGTAAATCTGAATTTTAAAGAACGTTTCCTCCTTCAGGTAAGAAATCCCAGACCGCCGGCCAAGTCCAAGGTGACTTTAAGTGCAGTTGGGTTTCCCCTCATCGCATTTCCATGTCATTTTTTATTTTATTCCGAGTCTCCTGTTGCACTTTGCTCTTTCAGACGCACACAGAATGTTAAATAAGAAGCCGACTGTTTTCCCAAGTCTCGGGCCGCCAGACACACACACATGCACACACACACACACACACACACACATGGCGTGTTAAATAAGAAGAAGGCTTCCCCTGATAACTCACTTGCGTGTATATAGAAAGTGACGTGGCAGACCTGAGATTCGATGAGGTGGCAGTTTTATCAGAGTGTGTGTGCGATGATAACGAACAGAATCGCCGCGGCCTCACAGATTTCCAGTTCTTTCCGTGTTTTTTTTTTTTTTTCCCTGAGGAACTGTAGGATACAACGGCAAGAAAAAAAAAGTATGTGAACCTGTGCCAGTCCGGGTGGGCTCAACGATCCCTGGCAGCTTAAACCTTGGATCCATCGATAAAGCAACCAAGGATGAGCCGAGCAAATTTAGGACAGGAGGAGGTGCAAAGAGGATCAGTGCTTTTATTACAAAAAAACAAAAAAGTGTCCACAAAAAATAAATTACTTAAGTAATTAATAAATAATCCATCATTAAAAAATAAAACAAACGAGCGTGCAAGACTCCTGTAAAGCAAAGATAAAAAATATCCCAGGCAGAAAGCCTCCTTCTAAACCAAGCAATGCCATCTCCTGATGCCCCCTTCTATTGTGACGTCTCCTCTGCTTACCCTCCTCAGGGTCTCCCCATCATGAGGTGATGTCCCACATCAAGCACACTCAGCCTTTTCACCAACTTGTGGCCCTACCGCGTCACACGAGGGTCCTCATCACCCCCGCTCCCCCTTCTCCTGCCCGCCATACCCTTGCCGTCCGTATCACCTCTGCATTGCTCAGCAAGGCGCGACCCTCATGCACCCTTCTGTTGTGACGTCTCCTCAACATGGTGGGACGTCCACCGTCAATCACAGTCAGCCTTTTTACCAATTTGTGGCACAACCATGTCCCTCGGGGGTCCTCATCGCCCCTGCTCCCCCTCTTCCACCGCCATCCCCTTGCCATCTGTATTACCTCTGCATTGCTTGGCAAAGCACAACCCTCATGCCTCCTTCTATTGTGACGTCTCCTCAACATGAGTTGCCGTCCACCGTCAAGCATATTCAGCCTTTCTACTAGCTTCTGGCCCCACCATGTCCCTCGGGGGTCCCCTTCTCCTGCCCACCATCCCCTTGCCATCTGTATCACCACTGCATTGCTCGGCAAAGCACGACCCTCATGTCCCCTTCTATTTTGACGTTTCTTCAGTTTACCCTCCTCTGGGTCTCCCAATCATGAGGTGACGTCCACCATCTAGCACTGTCAGCCTTTCTACCAGCTTGTGGCCTCACCTCGTCCCTCAGGGGTCCTCATCACCCCTTCTCCTGCCCGCCATCCCCTAGCCTTCCGTATCACCTCTGTATTGCTCAGCGAGGTGCGACCCTCATGCCCCCTTCTATTGTGACATCTCACCAACATGAGGGGACATCCACCATCAAGCACAGTCAGCCATTTTACCAACTTGTGGACCTACTGTGTCACACGGCATTTGTCGCCATCAGAAGAAATTGTGGCCATGAAGAGATGCACATGGACAGCAAAGATCCTCAAATTGGCCGTGGCATCATTCAAGTGATGATTGCTTGGTGTTAACAGGCCCAAAGTGTGCCAAGAACACACCACCAGCACCAGCCCAGTCTATGGAAAGATTCATGGATTCATGCTGTTGGCACCAAATTCTGACCCTCCCGTTCTGTGTGCCTCAGCAGAAGTGGACGTTCATCAGACCAGGTGATGTTTTTTCCAGCCTCCATCTGTCCAGTTTTGGTGAGCCGGTGCCCACCGTGGCTTCATATTTCTGTTGTTGGCTGACAGGAGTGGACCCTGATGTGGTCTTGTGCTCAAAGTGTGCCACGTTGTGCATTCCGAGGTGCTTCTCTGCCGATCCCAGTTGTAGTGAGAGGTCATCTGACTTACCACAGACGTCCCATCTCCTCTGACGTCTGCCATCTATAAGCCGTTTGCAGGGCCTTTTTTGCTTTTCGAACTATGGCGAGTCAACTCTAAGAGACAGTTGTGCATGAACGTCTTTGGACGGCAGTTACAGAAAAACTCAGACTGGTCTGTCTGGCACCAACAACAACGACAACGACGACAACATTTATTTCTAGAGCAGGTTTTCATACAAATGCTGGAGCTCAAGGAGCTTTACAAGATGAAGAAAGAAAAAGAAAAATATAAAATTAGGCAATACTAATTAACAAAGAATAAAGTAAGGACCGAAAAAACAAAAATCTGCAGGGGTTCTGAGTTCCTCTAGGCATTCTAATCATCTAAGTCAGTCCTCACGGTTTTTAGGCTTCACGTGGAAGAATTTGATGGACCTCTGGCCTTCGATCCCTCAATGCATGGTGCCCTAATCAGGTGGTGGGGGCGCAGATTGGCACCACAGAAAAATGGAAAAAGAACAGCAGAGAGAGTCGGGGTTAGTGCGTATACAGAATGTCAGGGTTACACTAAAATGAAGCGATAAGAAAGCCATGTTAAAATATTGGGTTTTTTTAAAGTGCTCTGCCGTATCAGCCTGGCGAAGTTCTATATCAGTCAGCTATTCCTGATTTGAGGTGCCCCACAGCAGAAGGTCGCCCGCCTCACCACTTCTTGGAATTCTAAGCAGACCCTCATTTGAAGATCTGAGGAGTGTAAGGTGACGGGCATTCTGAGATATAGGAAGGCTTTGTCAACCATAAGCTGACATCACAGTCCGGTGTTTGATGTACACATGAACTGAAGCGTCTGACCCTTTATCTGCAGGACTGGATCAGCAAAGGCACAGGCTGGCACTCAGTGGGCCTCAGCTTTAGTTTGGACTCAGCTACGCTTACACCTTCTGCTTATTTTCTTGTGTTCCTCGGCACATTTCTGCTTATGACGTGAAGTCACCCATTTTTTAATGATAACACACGGTAGCACCTTAATGTCGCTGACTCACACCGCACAGTTCAAGATTATCAGGTGCCATTAAAAAACGCCCTCAAGTTCCTGCGTGCCAAAGTCGACGGGTTGTTTTTTTTGCACATTAAGGGCATTTTATCAGCATAAGTGCCCCTGTTCACATCAGCTCTTATTAGTCCATCTATCGAGCTGTCCAGATAACGTTAATGGCCTCCACCCTGTAGTACATTTTTATATCTTTGTTTGCCATTTTGCACAAATCATTGGTGATCAGCTTTTCTTGCTGTCTGTTGCTCGTCATCTGCATGGGGTCGATGTGTTTGACCAGCCTGCTCCATCCTGCTCCGTCCTGCACCTCCGTCTCTGTCAGACCATCTTGCTTCAAGTCTTCCATTGTAGAAGGAGACGCGACAACGTGAAAGGGCCCACCCTGGTGACCCCATGTATATATAAGATCAGCAGGTCTTCAGCAGGTCACGTCACTTGCAGAAAATCCCAAATGAGGGGTGTGCTATTGGAAAGGGGGGATGAGACAAAGGAGAGGAGTCAGGGGGAGAACTTTGAGAATCGTCTGCAACTCAACATCACTACCACACCAAAGAGCCTCTGTGTCCCGTCACCACTCAGGGAGTGGGTGTGGAGGTGGTCCACTGCTACAAGAACTTGGGGGTCACAGTTTGGACTGGAGAAGAAAGGTCAGAGTAGAGTCTTCCTCCTAAGGAGGCTGTGATCCTTGAATGTGGGAAGTGACCTCCTTCACGTCTTCTACAACTCTGTGATGGCCAGTGTGTGGCGAGATGGGCTGGTGACATCACTTCAGGTCAACAAGCTGGCGCTCATAGATGAGGAGAGAATGAAGAGAAAACTGAGTGCCATTATGAACAACGCTGCACATCCTCTCTCTGTGACACACTGACACTGAGGACTCTCAGACATGGAATCATTCAGCAGAAAGTGTGTTGAGATACGCGACTGGGGGTCCTTCATACCAACAGTAATACACCTGTAGAGTGCGTCACAGGGACACGGACTCATGAGTCTGAACTTTTCTTTCTTTTGAATGTGCAAGCATTTTAGTTTTTCTGGTGTGTGTGTGTGTGTGTGTATAGTGTCACAAACTCCACACAGAGCCATAGCTAGGTTTGGGGCAGCCACCCATATAATTGGTTTCCTGGCTGCAAATTGCAAAATAAATGATGGCACTGATGTGCAGATACAGGAGTCCAAAACAGAACTGAGGTAATAGGCGGAAGGTGGAGGCTTTTAAAGAGGAAGACAGGAAGTGACGTCAAAGGGGTCGGGATCGTAAGGGTCATCAGCCATAGGTTCGAGCCCGGACGTGATGTCAAAGGGGCCGGAGCCGACAAGGTCTTCCTCCATAGGCTCAGACCCGGAAGTGACGTTATCAGGGCCAGGTGGAATCTCCCGTGAATGGTCTGCAGGAAAGGGAGAAAAAAAGTCAGTGCACTCTGCCACATCCCGGTCTGACTCGGAGTTTGCATGTGTGTGATAATAGATATTTATACAGTATATATTTATTTATCTATTTACAGTATGTATGTAGTTATAGATCCATCCATTTTCCAACCCCGCTGAATCCGAACACAGGGTCACGGGGTCTGCTGGAGCCAATCCCAGCCAACACTGGGCGCAAGGCAGGGAACCAATCCCAGGCAGGGCGCCAACCCACCGCAGGACACACCCACACACCAAGCACACACTAGGGCCAATTTTGAATCGCCAATGTACCTAACCTGCATGTCTTTGGACTGTGGGAGGAAACCCACACAGACACGGGGAGAACATGCAGACTCCACGCAGGGAGGACCTGGGAAGCGAACCCAGACGGGTCTCCTTACTGCAAGGCAGCAGTGCTACCCACTGCGCCACTGTGCCGCCATCTATCTATCTATCTATCTATCTATCTATCTATCTATCTATCTATCTATCTATCTAATCCTGCCAACTACGCTGTCTACCTATCTATTATATAGCGCCTTTCACATCCATCTCTCTCTCTATTAAATAGTGACTTTCATCTAGCTATCTGTCTGTCACTGGCCTTTAGGATTTGCCTTCCAGCTCTTTTTATCCACTTCTCCATGTATAGACGTTTTCATCAGGTTACCTTTATCCACTATCAGAGTGTTCACTTTTATTTCTGTCATCTGCTTTAATTTTGTTACCCGCAGACCTTAAACTGTTGCTTTTAACCCACAATAACGGCTCAGTTCTTCCTTTCTGTTTTCCCAAGTCTTCTGCTGCCTCTGCTCCTCCACTCGCCAGCTCCATCCTCTTCCACCCGACTCCGGCTCCCTGAAAGGAGTGAGGAAAGCGGCCCCTTTTATACTGCCCCCTGGAAGCACTCCGGGTGTGCCCGCTTCCTGGTGTGGCGGAACCGCTGCAGTCCAAGGCTCCATAGTCCTTCAGGCGTCCCCCTGGCGGTGGCCACGGATCCCCACAGGGTTGATCCTTCCAGCTCCATCAATTCCACATCATCCAGGATGGCCACCCTCTTGCGGCCTGGGGAAGGAATTGCCCCTCTCCCGGTTCCCTGCTTCTCCAGGCCTCCCGGTGGGGCAAGGACCCCAGCCATCCATCACAATATATAGACATGTATATATATATATATACAGCCCTCCTAACCCCAACATAATGAGGCAGGACACCAACTGCCATACATCACACAGTTTATTTAAAGGTCAGCACAAATCACCAACACAACTCTGTCCCTCTCGCCGCCAGTCCTTTCATCTTCACTCCTCCTCCGACTTTGTCCTTTTCCTCCTGACTGTGGCCATTCACTTCTGACCCTTTTTAAAAGAGTCCAAGTGCCCAACGAGCTTCTTCTGGAAACACTTCCGCCACACCTGAACACATCCATGCGCCCCCTGGTGGTGATGGCCACAGGCCCCAGCAGGGTTGAGCTCCCGTGTTCACCACCTGTGGCCCTGCTGGAAACCAAGGGGGTTGCCCTCTGTGGGTCTGAAGGAGAAACTGTCCTGGAAATACTCTCAGGGTGTCCTGGCCGGGTAAGGGCTCCATCCGTCCACCACAATATATATATATATAAATATAGATACAGATAGATATCAGTCTATTTACGTATGTATTTATTTAAAGAGCTTTCTGTAAAATGCCATATAAAATATCAATAAATCTATTTTATAGTGCCTTTCATATCTGTTTATCTTATCTATAGCTGAGATGTAACGCCGTTTTCTCGTTTATCTCCTAGGGAGCAGCATTTTACGGCAACTACGAATGCGCAATTCCAGCCTCTTTTTCCGGGGCGCTTTGAGTTCATCTGCACTTGGCTGGCTGAGGCTCACTGCTGAGGACACTCAGGACAAGACGGCACAGGGTGACATTTTCTTCTAACATTTTTATTTACCAGGTGGAGCCGAAACAAAGCATCTGAAATACTAAACACACCAAACTGCCACATCTCTACAGACAAGCGGTGGCTTTTGTCCAAAAGCTGTAGACGATTAGAATGGCACCTCAATGGGGTTCGCTGTACCCACTTTGAAGGCCCTAAGCACTGAGCCAGGCCCCAGCGGGGACACTAGCTAATGGGCAGCAGGTCTCAGGGCGTCTTCAACTACTTTAAAGTTAAATCCGTAAAAGCAAACAAATTTTAGTATTTCAGAATGAGCTCTGGGAATGGCAGTACACGTCTTAGGACATTCACAAAGCTTTTCTATTCCACTCATAAAATGTTTGATTTTCCCTGTGCCTGTGCGGCTCTTCTTTAACTTACTGAACATCTTCATCACTGGCATGACACGTACCACAAAGGCAGCGGCCCCTCAGACGGGAACTCATGAAGGGACACGGCTGGGGAATTGGGGCGGGTGTGGGGTCTTTTCAAACCCGCTGTCTCATCCAGCACAGTATGGGGGGGGGGGGGTCTTATCATGAAGCACAGTGGGCATCGGCGGTGGACTCCCCCAAACCCCAAAGCAAATCAGCGCAACACTGAAACATTTTGGGGGGCTGTTGAGGCTTTGCAGTAAGGAGATTGTGGGTTCGTTTCCCGGGTCCTCCCTATCTATCTATCTATCTATCTATCTATCTATCTATCTATCTATCTATCTATTATATAGTGCATTTCATTGCTATCTATCTATTTATCTATCTATCTATCTATCTATCTATCTATCTATTATATAGTGCCTTTCATTGCTATCTATCTATCTATCTATCTATCTATCTATCTATCTATCTATCTATCTATAATATAGTGCCTTTCATTGCTATCTATCTATCTATCTATCTATCTATCTATCTATCTATCTATCTATCTATCTATATCTGTTGTATAGTGCCTTTCACATCTATCTATCTATTATATAGTTCCTTTCTATCTATCTATCTATCTATCTATCTATCTATCTATCTATCTATCTATCTATCTATCTATCTATCTATCTATCTATCTATCTATCTGTTGTATAGTGCCTTTCACGTCTATCTATCCATCTATCTATCTATCTATTATATAGTTCCTTTCTATCTATCTATCTATCTATCTATCTATCTATCTATCTATCTATCTATCTATCTATCTATCTATCTATCTATCTATCTATCTATATCTGTTGTATAGTGCCTTTCACATCTATCTATTTATTATATAGTTCCTTTCTATCTATCTATCTATCTATCTATCTATCTATCTATCTATCTATCTATCTATCTATCTATCTATCTATCTATCTATCATGGATATCTCAATAACCAGAGTGGGCAGGTGGTCAGTTGGCTGACTTTTTCACCTCTCCCATTGTCCTTAATGGCCATAATGGACAGTCATTGTTGGTTTCCATTTCTGTGTAATCAGTTGCTCGTTCCTTGTGTGTTTTAACATCTGTCTCTCTCTCTCTCTGTGCCAGTTCTCTATTTAGTATTTAGTGTCCGCTCTCCAGTGGTTGACGTTGCCCTGCACCAGCACTCAGTGAAGGGCGTCAGATAAAAACTAAGTTGTTTGTCCAACATTTCCTAACCCAACTGAATTCATTCTTTTGAGCAGAAGAGCAACAGCTTATTATAGAACTGGTGGCCATGTCGTTCTATGATCGGGTTCGAGCCATCCGTCAGCTCCCCGTGAGTCTTCATGAAAAGAAACAAATCCGGTAAGTCAGCTGATTCACCGAAGTGACGACTGCGACCCTCTTAAATGTAAATGAATGTCTCAGAGGCGACTCGTCAGGGTTCATTCATGTTTATTTCCCGTTGCAGTTCCTCTTTAGTGTTGCTTTTACAGTTTAGAGACCCTCCTTAAATGTGTCTCTGTGGATGAAGAATGCACCCCCCCCCCCCCCCCCAACCGCCACCCTTACACACCTGATCTTTATGTTGTTGTTGTTGTTGTCAGGAAGCGAGTGCTGCTGGAGAAAACGTCAAAGAAAGGCCGCATAAACTGGTACATGGACTGCAGGGACAACTTTTACCTGGTAAGTGACCTCCACGAGCGACAGCCGACTTCCAGATCCATCCGGAGTGTTGATATTGTGACCAGTAGGTGGCACTGCAGCACCCCAAACCCCTGACACAACCTCACAGACACTCGGGTTCTGAACATGCGCACCTTTCCAAAAGACGTCAACAGCGGCAGAAACACTTGCTCTTTTGATGCCTGACGTCCTGCTCTTTTCTTCTTCCCACAGTTCCACAGACGATGCAGCACATTTGTGACAAATGCTTACCACACGCTGCAGCTCTGGCAGGGAGGCCTGAAGGACATCGGAGGGAAGTTCGGCAGCAGCATCCTCTCCTACTTTCTGTTCATCAAGTGGCTGCTCATGTTCAGCATTTTCTCCTTTCTGGTGAACTTCGGCTTCATCACGGTGCCTCAACTGTTTGATCGCGACACTGTGAACAACGGGACCTTTAAAGGGCTGGAGCTCCTGACCGGAGAGGTGAGCCTTTACTGATCGACAGCGAGATATTCATGTACACTGTAAGAATGCCCGTAAATTTAACAGTAAAAATACTATAAATGGTGCAAATTTAATGCCTTTTCAGAAAAAAAAGAAAGTTACCTTATGTTCTACTGAAAATGGCCTGTACGTCTTAAACAATAAATTTCATTATTTTTTACAAAATATCGATATTTTTCAACCTTCAAAATATGCTACATACCATTTACTGATATATTACAGTTACACTAAAAAAATCGTTGTTAATGTTAAAGTAAAGTATAAAACTGTTAAATAGCGAAGATGAACTGTAAAATGTAAAACGGTAAAGCGCTGCTTCAGTAACACCGAATTTACGCTATTTGCATAAGGACGCCCCCTTTCCCCGTATTGTTCCTGGTGACCCGCCTACCTTCAACTTAATAAAGTTAGCAGACTTCTTAATCCCTGCGTGCTGAAGGTGCTTTGAGATGATGGACGCTGATTTCTGGTGGGTTCTGTTTGATAAGCTGGCACACTGGTGGGGCACCAAACACCACAAAAGGAAACTTTACTTCTCCACCAGACAATATGACGTAACTTCCTGAAACATTGAATTCTTTTCACTATATGTAATTAAATGATACGTGTTTATTTGCTGTTGGTTGTTGTTACTCTGCTGATGCAAACTGTGTACTGGTATTTGATCCTGGCAATATTTTCTAAGGGTTTATTGATTGGCATATTTATTACAGTGCAAGGATTTCAGGTAACGATTAAACGTTCACTTCAATTGGACAGTTATTTACTACAAAGTTATAATGAAGACCTAAAAGTATTGTCCCCTTATTTTTTACGGTAAAATTCTGGCAAACACAGCTGCCAGTTTATCGCCGTAAATATAACTTTTTTTTAACTGTACTGTAGACCTAAAAATATTGTTGCCTTCTTTTTTACTGTAAAATTCTGGCAACCACAGCTGCCATTTTTTTACCGTAAATTTAACATTTTTTTTTTACAGTGGATATTAACTGCTGTTTTTTTCCTCCATTCACATGTTTTATTCTGTCACTTTTCTAACACAGTAAAATTCTGGCAACCACAGCTGCCAGTTTTTTACTGTAAATATAACTTTTTTTTTTTTTAAAATGTACTGTAGACCTAAAAGTTTTATCGCCTTTTCTTACAGTAAAATTCTGGAAACCACAGTTGCCATTTTTTTTACTGTAAATTTAACTTTTTTTTTTACAGTGTATATTAACTGCTGGTTTTCACCTCCGTTTTATTCTATCACTTTTCTAACACAAGAATTTTTATTGAAATAAACTCTCTATAGACGGAGTAAAAGATGGGGAAGAAGCTGGACTGAGTTGTGGCTCCTGGCAAAAGAGCTCAAATGAGGGAATGGGTATGGAGGACAGTTAGGGGAAAGCTGATGTGAAGAGAAGGCAGAAAAGAAATGAGGGCAGAGACAAAAGAGAGAAGACATCAGCGAGCAAGAACCTCCGGTGGGACGTGTACCCCATGGTACTTTTACAGTTTACATTTATTGGCTTTGACAGACGCTTTTATCCAAAGCGACATACAAATAGAGGTCAACATGATTGAGTAACATCTCTCTGGGGCCTGTTTGGGGACAGTTGCAATAGGACAAAGGGGACAATTGACCATGACAAGTGAAGGGCTCAGAAGAAAATAAAAGCTACCCAGAGTTACAAAAGCCAACAGTCAGTATCAGTTAGACAGAAACTCACCAAACAAAGCTTCTTGAACGCATTGAGAGAGTCAGAGTTTCGAATGGAGGTGGGCAGTTTGCTCCACCAGCCAGAAGCTGCACATGAAGAGAGTCTGGACAGGGATTTTATACAATACAATACCATTTATTTTTGTATAGTAGCCCAAAATCATACAAGAAGTGCCGTAATGGGCTTTAGCAGGCCCTGCCTTTTGACAGCCCACCAGCCTTGACTCTCGAAGAAGACAAGAAAAGACCCTTGTAGGGAAAAAATGAAAGAAACCTTAGCAAAGGCAGTTCAAAGAGAGGCGAGACCCCTTATCAGGTGGGCTGGGCGTGCAGTGGGTGTCAAAAAAAAAAAAGGGGGTCAGCACAATGCAATACACTGAACAGAACACAAGTCATCCTCAATACAATATAATAGAACAATAGAAATATTACAAGAACAGAGCAGAATTCAACAGGAGAAGATATCCCATAATATGATTTGAATTTGTTCAGAGTCCTGGAGACCTCAGCCATCAAGCTCCCTCCCCCTATTGGCCATTCCACAGCTGAACCAGCCAATCCTATGAAAGGACCCCTCTACCCGATGATTCCTGTGATCCTCCATCAGAGATGACTTTACCTTAGGCAGGCAGAACAACTTGGCAGGTGGGCAGTGGCACCAAGTGGCACATTTGAGTACCAACAAGAGAAAGAGAACAGGGGAGGGTTACGTTTTTATAAGCACGCAGAGGTGTTATGACCAAGCGTTTGAGAAGGAACAGAGGACCTCACAAGTGTCTCCATATATGTAGCTACAGACCCATTGACCACTCTGTAGGCAAGTATCGAGAATTTGAACTTAATACGTGCCACTATAGGAAGCCAGTATACTGAAATGAGGAGTGACATGCTGGCTGAATACCAGAATCATCTGCAGCAGCTTGGTGACACAACACAGTTCTCCTGCCAGCAGACAACTGCCGTTTTTCAGACATGACAAAAGAAAAGCCTGGACCGGGAGTTGTGCTGTATCAGAAACAGGTGGATCTTACAGATTTTGTACAAAGTAAATCTGGTCCTTGAAGGACAGCTGGTCATCAGTCATGGTTGTGTACTGACTTGGCAGGTGTTAGTGACACAGAGTCAAGCTGAATGGAGACAGGGTGAGCTGGGATACCCAGATGGTCCATCTTGGCCACGTTGAGCTGGAGATGGTGTTCCTTCAACCAAGTTGCAATATCACTGAGACGTGCTGAGATTCCAGCTGATAGCACATGGTCCTTTGGAGCTCAGGTACAGCTCTGTGTCATCAGCATAACACTGAAATGAGTGACTATGGAACAGGATGATGGGGCCTAGTGAGGTGTAGTATAGAGAAAAGGAGAGAGGGCCCAGCACTGATCCTCGGGGCACCCCCATGCTTGAATGGTGCACTCTTGACATCTACACTTTTATGGGACAGAGCATAGAATGTAGAGATTCTAGCTGATACCATGTGGTCCTCTGGAGGGAATGACATGCACAGCTTGGTGTCATCAGCATAGCACTGATATGAGTGACAATGGGGCCTAGTGAGGTGTAGTATAGAGAAAAGGAGAAGGTCCCAGCACTGATCCTTGAGGCACTCCCATGCTTGCATGGTGCTTGCATGGAGTGGGATTTAGAGATTCTAGTTGGTACCGTGTGGCCCTCTGGCGGAAATGACATGTACGGCTGTGTATCATCAGCATAGCACTTATAAGTGAAACCCTAGGGTTGGATGGTAGTACCCCTGTGCTCACCTGGTGCACCCTTGACATCTCTCCATGCCAGGACACACAGTAGGATCTGCCCATGAATTAGGACTTAAACCACCTGATGGCAGTCCTAGTGATGCCAAGGTCAGAGAGGGTGGGCAAGGAGGATCAAGTGGTTGACCATGTCAAAGGCAGAGGAGAAATCTAGCAGGATGAGCACAGATGGGATGTTGGTAACTCCAGTCTGCCATAGGGTATCGTCAATGCTGAGTAGAGCCATCTCCATGAAGGGTCCTGACTGACGGGGGTCAAGCAGGAAGAGCCTTGGTTATAAAGATGGCACGTTCCAGAGTTTTGGATAGAAAGTAGAGAAGAGACACACAGGTCTATCATGACCAACTTGAGACGGGTCGATTATAGAAGATAGCAGTGGATGCCCAGATCTCATTGCTGGTTGCGAAGAGCCCCCCATAATTCCAGAAATGTAGCTCCGCCACTTGAGTATATACCAGGATTGCAAAGGGATAATTTTGACTTGAAAAAAATACCAAAGGTATCCTTTCCATGTTCTGAGGCTACCTGCCCACCACCTCAGGACGTACAGTAGCTTCATAATACCTTCACTCCGGTGCTCCTCGGGAATTCTTTGGTGAGGTGGAATTCGATTATTCCAGTTCATCTATGGTGCTCTCCAAACCCCAACTCTTCTCAAGCTCAGACATGAAGATGTGAAAACAAACAACGGCGTTAGTGAGAAGTAAAAGACGGCAGTTTGAGAAGAGCCCTGGAGGACTGGGGACATCCTGAAGAGCTAGAGTTTTAATTGGAGTTTGAAGTGAGGGACCTCTGAAGAATGGACACATGAACTTATCTTGGTCTATTGTGCCCACCATGACGTTTCTAGAGAGGTGAAGGACACTTGTGGACTTTCTGCCTGGTTTACTTAAATCTTTCAGGGCGGATGTCAACTTTTATCAACAGCAGGGGCTGACGGTGGTAATCAACTGTAAACAGTGACAAACCTCACCTCACTCTGTTTGCTAGAAGGAATACTAGCTACGTTGGTTTGACCGAGATTCCCTGTGCTTGCGTGAGTAGCGAGGAGCAAACAACGGCGAAAATGGCGTCGACGTCTGGTGAGGGATCAAAGCGAATGTGTAAAGCAAAATATACTCCATGGACGACGTTTTTGCATATTATCGCCGAATTGGACTCGGACTTGTCAGACCTTGATGTTGATACCGGTGATCGTAAGTGAAGGTCAGGTACCGGCATTAGCTGATTGATCCTCAGCTGATTGTGGTGTTGAAGAGGTTTGTCTGGGAGGACTGCCACTTACAATGACAAGGGGTACAAACCAGACCTCCTGGCACTGTGACTGCTGCTGTTGGCGCCACGTGAAGACAGCCACGAGAGACGGCGAACGCGTAAAGCAACAGATGTTTTTTGTTGATTTATGTGTGAAGCCGTTGCTTGGTGTGCTTTTCAAAAAAACTGTGATTTTTGGAAGAAAATATTCAGCCCACCAAGAGTTAACACCCAAAGCTTGTCTCTCCTTAGGGTTATTTCACACAGTCAGTCCTGTTCTACGGTTTTTACACCAACAAGTCTGTGACTGGTGGAAGCTCCAGTAACTCCACTGGCAGCCTGCTCCCCTATGACATGCAGCTGGCCTACTTCTTCACCATCTCCGTCTATTTCGTGCTCTGCTGCCTCAGTCTGGTGTACAGGTGAGCCCCCCTGGATTGTAGATATCTCTCCTCGTTGGCCAGGGTGGTCTCAACTCTCTTTTGATGTCTCCTCTCCTTCTGCTTCTGTTTTTTTTTTTTTTTTTACAGCGCTGCCAGTTCGTTTCATAAGAATTTCATGTCCGCCAGCGAGCTGAGCAGGTCCGGACGTCTCCTGTTCAGCTGGGACTTCAGGGTCAGCAATGACAAGGCTGTCCGAAGTCGACAAAAGAATCTGAGCACCCAGCTCAAGGTAAGAAATGGCTTTCTTTTTTCTAGAAATATCCACAAACCAGTGCTATAAAACCTCATTTTATCTGAAGACAGGCTCCTCATATGGCATTTGACCAGCTAGAGAAGACCTCCTTATTTCTAGCATTAGTCCCACGCGATTGCAGGGTCCGCTTGTCTGCAATGTCTCCTCCATTTGGCGCGTTCCAGGGCGTCCTCCAGCCAGAGGAGACCAGTCAGTCCATTTGTTGCTCGTTTGTTTGGCTAATAGCTCGGCTCTCCCAGCAACTCATGCAGTGTTGTGCAAGTTCACGCCTCACAAGGACTCCCTCAAAGTTCAATTCACACATTAAAAATAAATACATTCACCTTCATAGTTCACAATTTCAGTTCAAGTTCAGTTCATTTTGTATTTTTTAAGGAGTGAGAATAAATGACCCATGAGATTAGTTTTTTCAATTTACATGCCTTATGTTCGGCTATTACAGTGTTCTTGAATAAAATACAATAATTATGAAGACTTTTTTAATTTAAATTCACTTTATTGAGTTATACCCAGCAACGAACATGTATAACCATATATGCTAATATCCTCCCAGTCAAAACAAAAAATTAAGTAGATGCAAATATACATATAGGGCGGCACGGTGGCGCAGTGGGTAGCGCTGCAGCCTCGCAGTTGGGAGACCTGGGGACCTGGGTTCGCTTCCCAGGTCCTCCCTGCGTGGAGTTTGCATGTTCTCCCCGTGTCTGTGTGGGTTTCCTCTGGGCGCTCTGGTTTCCTCCCACAGTCCAAAGACATGCAGGTTAGGTGGATTGGCAATTCTAAATTGGCCCTAGTGTGTGCTTGGTGTGTGGGTGTGTTTGTGTGTGTCCTGCGGTGGGTTGGCACCCTGCCCAGGATTGTTTCCTGCCTTGTGCCCTGTGTTGGCTGGGATTGGCTCCAGCAGACCCCCGTGACCCTGTGTTCGGATTCAGCGGGTTGGAAAATGGATGGATGGATGGATGGAAATATACAAATAAATTACCGCTCTATTTCCAACCGTGTGACACAAATGGTGACCAGCGTGTAGGTGAACTAACCGATTATGCTGCCGGTCAAAATTTGCGTCACATATTTGCGTATCCAATGGGGAAAAATATAAAGTGGCCTCGTGAAGTACAACGTTTTCCAAAAAGCAAAAGCGGAGCTTCACCACATGCTTGTGTCAGCGGGGCAGCAGCTTAAGCACAAGCAGGCAGACACGGACAGCGACGATTTGATTTGATGTTATTTTTTCCGAATACAAATAAATGGCAAAAAAAATTTGTACGAAATAATTCTTTCTATTATAAAAGAAACTCTTGAGACAAGACAAGACTATTACCAAGAGATTAGTTCAAGTCCCGCCCTCCTCTCCACCATTTCCAGTTCACGGCCCACGCCCGTGGTCCTCTCGCCTCTCATTCGTGTGAATGCTTTTCTCAGACACAGTTCCTGCGCTCTCAGCTCTTAAAAATTTTTACATTTTCCTCACTTTACGTTCCCAATAAAAGAAGACATGTCCAGATCTTATTGAAGACTTTATCCCAAAGGGTTATCAACAGAAAAAATGAGTACACAGGGAATCCTAGCACCGAGGAATGAAGAAGTCAAACAAATTAATGGGAAAATTGTCGATCAGTGACACAGCAAATTGGTTAAATGCGTGTCTATAGACTCTGCTGAAACAGCTGGTGGTGATGGTGTGGAAGATGAAAACATAAACTTACAATATCACGTAGAATATCTACAACTGTTAACAGCGTCTGGTCTTCCTCCGCATGAATTACTGCGTAAAGAAGGACGTATCGTGATGTAATTGTGTAATTGATGTCTGAGTGGCAGGCTGTGCAGTAGGACAAGATTAGTTGTATTCCAAATCGGTCGAACAATTACAGGCGACAAGAAAGGTAATATAGTCCATCTAACATAAGACACCAAAGGAGATCTTGATATGCCATTCGTATTAAAACATTTACAGTTTCCCGTTAGAATAGCTTTTACAAAGACAATTAACAAATCACAGAGACAAACATTCGAAAAAGCTGGTTTATTTATTAGAGAGAAAGAAACGAAATTCACTCGCGGGCAGTTATACGTTGCGTTGTCACGATGAAAGTCCAAACACGGAATCAAAATTCAATGCGATTTTAAAGAAAAGTTCATTCAAAAAATTGTTTTTACTGAAGTTTTACAGTAAAAGTGTAAGTTTAAAAAGTATTTGTGTGTTAATTTCAAAGCCAAACAGAACGAAAATGTATAACGCAATGAAAATCTCTAACACAACATGAAACATAATTTTCTTTCAATTTATTACGTTTTACTATTTTTTACTGTGGTTAATTACTTGCTGTAATGTAAAATAGTTAGTTCTATTATGCATAAGTAACAAGTCCCATGAAAATAACAATCTGTTTAAATTGTACATCCGCATCCCCATACGCGAGTGGCACAACTGTGAAGTGACTACCGTGTAGTGCCCGCCCGGGGGTTGGCAAGTGAAGCGAGCAGGGGGCAGAGCCCCCCAATATTTCTAAAAAATCCACTATTTGTGCTTATCCCAATACCATATTCAGATTCGGCTCCACCCCTACATGACAGGAAAACGCAAAATTAAAAAGTCGTACGCCACCTCAGTGCCAAAGCCATTGTTTTAAGTACAGCTCATAGCAGTTCCCCAGCTTCATCATTAGGTGGTCTTGACCCCGGTGGCTCCACATAAAAAAACAGCAACAAGATAAAGAAAAGCCACTTGAGCCTGGGGGTAAACCCTGACTGAACCCTGGACAGCCTGGCCCACTTTAGTTTTCTTAAGCTGAGATGAAGCTACCACATCATGCTTTTCTCTCACTTCTCCTTCTCATTGTTTCTCTCTTCTTCAAGTTAATTTTGTAATTCATTTTTTCAACAGTCACATTTTAAGGGATAAACCTAAAATGATTATGAATATCAATCAACACATCAAGGAACCCCAGGGCACCAAACAGACTTTGGTGGGACTGATTTAATGAACTTAATTTGCCAACATCACACAAAGGGACAACTTCCATCAGTTATGCCAGCTTTCCCAGGCCTGCCACATATGAAACTCTGCCCTGGGCTCCTGTCCCATCTTCTGCATAAAGTCACCTTGTGCCAGTCCTAAGAAGCCTCTGTCACTACATGCAATACAATACAATACAATTTATTTTTGTGTAGCCCAAAATCACAAACGAAGTGCTGCAATGGGCTTTAACAGGCCGTGCCTCTTGACAGCCCCCAGCCTTGACTGTCTAAGAAGACAAGAAAAAACTCCCAAAAAACCCCTTTTAGGGAAAAAAATGGAAGAAACCTCCGGAAAGGTAGTTCAAAGAGAGACCCCTTACCAGATAGGTTGGGTGTGCAGTGGGTGTCAAAAAGGAGGAGCACCAATACAATACAATACACAGAACAGAACAAATCCTCAATACAGTATAAAAATAAAAATTTTAGAAGTACAGAGTAGAATTTAACAGTAGATGATATCCCATAATATGATTTGGATTTGTGTAGAATCCTGGAGACCTCATTCATCAAGCTGCCTCCTATTTGGCCATTCCACAGCTGAAATAGTGCTAATCCGATGAAAGGACCCCTCTTTCCCACGATTCCTGTGATCCTCCATCAGGGATGACTTTACATTAGGCAGGCAAAACAACTTAGATAGATAGATAGATAGATAGATAGATAGATAGATAGATAGATAGATAGATAGATAGATAGATAGATAGATAGATAGATAGATAGATAGATAGATAGATAGATAGATAGATAGATAGATAGATAGATAGATAGATAGATAGATAGATAGATAGATAGATAGATAGATACTTTATTAATCCCAATGGGAAATTCACATTAGCAAGTGGGCCGTGGCATAAAGTGCCACATTTGAGTACCGAGAAGACAAACAGAATAGGTGAGGGTTAGTAACAAATTAGAACTATCATGTTACTTATGTTTTAGTGCTAATGACTAACAACAGAGATGCAGTCTGTATAGTTCATCAGCAGCTCTAGTCAGGGTGTGCTAAACTGAAGTAGTGAGTCTTGAAAGCTGAGACCGAAGGGGCATCTCTTACAGTAGCAGGCAGACCACTCCACAGTTTAGGGGCCCCCTGTAACTAAAAGCTTGACCTCCCACCGTTATTTTATTAATTCTTGGAATCATAAGCGGACCGGCATTTTGAGATCTTAATGTGCGTTCAGGTTTGTAAGTCATGATGATTTCAGACAAGTAAGCCAGACCTCGGCCATTTAATGCTTTATATGTTAAAAGGAGGATTTTGAAATCGGCCCTAAACTTAACCGGGAGCCAGTGTGAGGATTTAAGAACTGGAGTTATGTATTCATATTTTCTTGTTCTTGTAATAATTCTTGCAGCAGTATTTTGGATTAACTGGAGGCTGAATAAAGAACAGTTTGAACATCCAGTGAACACCGCATTGCAGTAGTCATGTGTAGTCTGCCATGTGATGACACTGCTATCGTGGGCTGCATCAGGAATGGGCTGGAGGAGGAGTATAGGGACCTAATCAATGACTTTGTTAAATGGTGCAATTCAAACCACCTACAACTGAACACCAGCAAAACCAAGGAGCTGGTGGTAGATTTTAGGAGGCCCAGACCCCTCATAGACCCAGTGATCATCAAAGGTGACTGTGTGCAGATGGTGCAGACCTATAAATACCTGGGAGTGCAGCTGGATGATAAATTAGACTGGACTGCCAATACTGATACGCTGTGCAAGAAAGGACAGAGCCGGTTATACTACCTTAGAAGGCTGGCGTCCTTCAACATCTGCAATAAGATGCTGCAGATGTTCTATCAGACAGTTGTGGCGAGCGCCCTCTTCTACGCAGTGGTGTGCTGGGGAGGCAGCATAAAGAAGAGGGACACCTCACGCCTGGACAAACTGGTGAGGAAGGCAGGCTCTATTGTAGGCACGGAGCTGGACAGTTTGACATCCATGGCAGAGCGACGGGCGCTGAGCAGACTCCTGTCAATAATCTATCTATCTATCTATCTATCTATCTATCTATCTATCTATCTATCTATCTATCTATCTATCTATCTATCTATCTATCTATCTATCTATCTATCTATCTATCTATCTATCTATCTATCTATCTATCTATCTAGAAATAATGTCCTTGAGGTCTTGTATTTGTTCTGATGGATGCGTTGTGTGTCTTTGTGTTTCTCTTCTTCTGCCTCCAGGAGTTGCTCTCTGAACACCTGCAGCAGAAACTCTGCATGACCTTCGACGAGCGGATCAAGCGCTTTGGGCGCCACCTGCTGGCCTGGTTTGTCTCTAGCGGGTTGGCCATTGGTTGCAGTGCTGCTGTCTACTTCCTGTGCCTTTATAACGTCAATGTAAGTGAGACCGTGAAGCTCTTATGGTCCAGACTTGGTCCAAACATTTTTTTTTCTGAGTGTTAGAATTTTTTTCTGTGTTGTCTGACCATATTTACTACAGTTTTTAAATCATAGAGAACTGAAATAGTTATTTCTTTAAGTTTTGTTCATTTTAATATTGTTATATTTTAATTTTACTACAATACCATTTTGTTTTTGTTGTGATTAAGAAACACATAAGAACAGCAAGATGCGATTCATGTAAAGTGACAACAACAACACATTTTCATACAAATGGTGTCGCTCAAAGTGAAGAAACAAAAGTTTCTATGAAACAAAAATAAGATTAGGCAATGGTAAGTAACAAAGAATAAAGTAAGGACCAATGGCTGGGAGGACAGAAAAAACAAAACCAAAAAAACTCCAGAGGGCTGGAGAAAAAAAAAATCTGCAAGGCTGCAAGACCATCTATCCATCCATCCATCCATCCATCCATTTTCCAACCCGCTGAATCCGAACACAGGGTCACGGGGGTCTGCTGGAGCCAATCCCAGCCAACACAGGGCACAAGGCAGGAACCAATCCTGGGCAGGGTGCCAACCCACCGCAGCCACCCATCCAAAATTAAATTTAATTACAAGATGTAGAAAATACTACAAAAAGCTCAAAAGAACAAAAAAGAAGGCAAAAAGGATTTTCCAGAAAGGCAATCCTAAAGTGAACAAGTCCCAAAATGTCAATCCAGTAAACATTAGCAAAGAGTTAACAAAACCAAGAAATCCACAAAAAATAAAGAGCCTAATAATCACAGGAAAGACAAACCACCATTGCCAAAGCACATTTCAATGAACCGCAAGGGACTGCAATTTCTAGTCTGCCTTTATCAGCTGCTGTCCCCTTGATGGTGAGGTGCAGGAGTGATAGAAAGTGCAAAAAGGAAAAATTGGAGTTTTTCGGGCTACAAAAGGCAACTAAAATAAAGTATTTGGCTTCAAGCCACAAGTTGGGGGACAGAAGTTCTATCTGACAGTTCGCTTTTGCCAAAATGATGCCTCCATCTGGGAAGCCGGGGCTTTTATGGAAGGGGTGGAGTCAAGTACCCTCGACTGGGCAGTTTATGGGCACTTAGGGGAAAGAAGGAAATGATGATGTTAGCAACGGCGTCCTCTCTCATCCCAGCGGGTTATTACATACCTCGACAGAGCCCATAAGGAGATCCTTTGATGCCCATGCGTGACACGTGCAATGAATTAAAATGCACTGCGCTTTTGTGTTGCGTTTTAAGCCGTAGTGAAAAGCAATGGATGGTTTGGTTGATGTGTCTTTGATGATGGCACAATAAAACTGTCCCAAAATCAAATGTTCCACCTGCATATGTTCTGCATTTCAACATAATGAACACTGTGAAAGATGGGGGGCGTCTCTGAGCCCCAAATCACGGACACAACTGCCACGTACAGCCATAGGTTCAAAAGTAATGATTTTTATTTCGTTCAGATACCTTACACAGCACTGTATATACAGGGACGATGTAACTGTCATCTTTCTTGTCTTCCTCCCAGCTCCTCTTCCTCCACACAACTGTTGTCCGCTGCCTCCCGTTCTCCGGCTCTGCGAACGTGAGGCATTGGGCCCCTTTAAAAGCCAAACCCAAATGGTCAATCCTGGTTGGTCCCCCTGGTGGCATCCACGACACTAAGCATGGCTGTCCCATGGGACTACAATTCCCAGCCTGCCCCCCGTGGCCTGTAAAATGGGAGCAGTGACACATGGATGCTGCCCTCTAGTGTATCGGGTGACTGTATACACCTACTGAACAGGCGAACTCCCCTGATCCTTCCACCATTCTGGCCTCCCTTCTAGGTAAGGGTCCAATTGCCAATTGCATTTCATTTGAATTCCATACATAAATGTGCCCAAGCAACAACTGGCTCCTCCAGCTTCCCTGCCAGGTTAAACATTTTAAAATTAGAAATTGTTAGACATTGATGAAGAAGATGGTTAACCTATACAGTATGATTTGATATCAATCTCCATTACACCTATATTGTATCTCTGATTACAGATGAACATTGGATACGACGTTTGGTGGTCAAACACAAAAAAGATTAAAACAGAAACAAAATCTACAGTGGATGCAAAAGAATACTACTGTTATTATTATTATTATTATTATACAGTTTTATTTGACTAAAATGTGTACTTTAATGTCACTGCGCACTCACCAGCTGATGCAGCAGACATCAAGAGCCGCCAGACTTTACCCCTCCCTGATTGGCTGTCATTGTCACCGGTCCTGCACACTTTGTAGTGTGACGATCAATGAAAGCTGACATTCCTGTTCATCTTCCTTCATTTCACAGTCTTCCCCGTGGAACAACAGAAGTGATCTGACCAAAGAGGCCTCCACTCTACTCCTGCCAATCGTCGTGTCCCTCATCAATCTCATTGTGCCCCTGCTGTACAGCTTGCTAAGGAACATCGAGTTCTTCACCTTCCCACGGCACGAGCTCTACACACTCATTCTGAGGTGGGTCCTACTCTGCTTTGCTTTTGTCTCTCTTGTGCCCATTCACTTTCATCTCGTATAATGCCAGTCCAGAGCTCTTTAAAACTCTCCAAAGTACGGAGTGTAAGTGACGTGACTGTTGGTAATCCTCTCACCGACCAGTTCCTACTTTTATATTTGTTTCCAAAGCTGTCCTGTCGATCACACTATACTGTATATCATCAACACTACATCATGTTCATTGTACCTTTCTATTTTATCTAATATACATAACCCTGCCACAGGGGACGCACAAACCAGTGTGGTTCTTCATGTCGGCCCCAAATGGGGAGGGCAACGTCAAGAAGGGCATCCGGTGTAAAATTTTGCCAAATCAATATGTAGACAACAATACAAATTTCCATACCGGATCGGTCGAGCCCCGGGTCAACAATGACTGCCACCAGTACTTCTTCAACCAGATTGTTTAATGGAATCTTAGAAAGTGAGATGATGCCTGAGAAGTGGAGAAGATGTGGACTGGTGCCGATATTTAAGAATAAGGGGGATGTGCAGAACTGTAGTAACTACAAGGGGATAAAACGGATGAGCCACAGCATGAAGTTATGAGAAAGAGTAGTGGAGGCTCAGTTAAGAAGTGAGGTGATGATTAGTGAGCAGCAGTGTGGTTTCATGCCAAGAAAGAGCACCACAGATGAGATGTTTGCTCTGAGGATGTTGATGGAGAAGGTTAGAGAAGGTCAGAAGGAGTTGCATTGCATCTTTGTGGACCTGGAGAAAGCAAATGACAGGGTGACTGAGAGGATCTGTGGTATTGTATGAGGAAGTCGGGAGTGGCAGAGAAGTACGTAAGAGTTGTACAGGATATGTACGAGGGAAGTGTGACTGTGGTGAGGTCTGTGGTGGGAGTGACGGAGGTGGGATTACATCAGGGATCGGCTCTGAGCCCTTTCTTATTTGCAATGGTGATGGACAGGTTGACAGATGAGTTTAGACAGGAGTCCCCGGGGACTGTGATGAGTAGGGAGCAGGTGGAGGAGACCCTGGAGACGTGGAGATCTGCTCTAGAGAGGACAGGAATGAAGGTCAGTAGGACCACCAAGACAGAATACATGTGTGTGAATGAGAGGGAGGTCAGTGGAATGGTGAGGATGAGGGGAGTAGAGTTGGCGAAGGTGGATGAGTTTAAATACTTGGGATCAATAGTGCAGAGTAATGGAGATTGTGGAAGAGAAGTGAAGAAGAGAGTGCAGGCAAAGTGGAGAAGAGTGTCAGGGGTGATTGGTGACAGACGGGTATCAGCAAGAGTGACAGTGAAGGTCTACAGGACGGTAGTGAGACCAGCTGTGTTATATGGCCTGGAGACGGTGGCACAGGAGACAGAGCTGGAGGTGGCAGAGTTAAAGATGCTAAGATTTGCATTGGGTATGACGAGGATGGACAGGATTAGAAATGAGGACATTAGAGGGTCAGCTCAAGTTGGATGGTTGGGAGACAAAGTCAGAGAGGTGAGATGACGTTGGTTTGGACATGTGCAGAGGAGAGATGCTGGGTATACTGGGAGAAGGGTACTAAGGGTAGAGCTGCCAGAGAAGAGGAGAAGAGAAAGGCCTAAGAGGAGGTTTATGGATGTGGTGAGAGAGGACATGCAGGTGATGGGTGTGACAGAGCAAGATGGAGCAGACAGGGCGATATGGAACAAGATTATCTGCTGTGGCGACCCCTAACGGGAGCAGCCGAAAGAAGAAGAAGATTTTACCTAATATACGGCATGGTGGCATGGTGGCTCAATGGTGACGCTGCTGCCTTGCAGTAAGGACATCTGGGTTTGCGTCTGGGGTTCTCCCTTCTTTCTCATTTCCTCCAACTGTCCAAAGACAAGCAGGTTAGGTGGACTACCAGTGGTCAACTGACTTGCATGGGTGTTTGGTGTGTGTTCGCTCGGCGATTGACTGGCACCCTGTCCCAGGTTTGTTCCTGCCTTGCGCCTTTTGCTGGCTGGGATTGGCTTCAGCCCCCAACCCACAACCCTGGTCTGGAATAAGCAGGTTAGGAAATGATGTGACGGGACAAAGTTGAATGTGTGTCTCTGTGCTGGTCCGGTATACAAATCCACAGACCACAGGCAATGTGTTGTCCCCAACGTTTTCCTCTGAGGAAATTTTATGTAATAACCCAGCCTGCACTTTATTAGTGACGTATCCCTAAGAGGCACTGTTGGGACTTGGCCCCCTTTATTAGTGAAATTTGGATTTGGGTGCCACAGTTGTTTAGTCTTTTCCATCTTTTCTGGTGGCAAACATTTGAAATAGGACTGCTTGTCATGCTTATTTTCCCAAAAAATATAAAAGTGCCTCCTGTCCGCTTTTATACCTGCTGTCTTTGAAGGCGACTACTACGCTGTTTCTCCTCCTCGTGCGTCTCCCACTCGCACTTCCTCGTTGGATATGTGCTGCCAAAGCTGACCAATCAGATTGCTCAGAGGGAGGGACTGGACACGCAGACCTTAGTGTTTTATTATATAATAAATATCTTAGATTCTTCCTGACTTGCTGTCTGAACTTAACTCAATTTTGCATCCTTTTATTTATTTTTTTCTTCCTAGAAATGTCATTCTGAAGATGTCTATCATAGGGGTGCTTTGTTACTATTGGCTGGACAAAGTGGTGAACTGTGGAATACCAGTGAGTACTGTAGTGTGTGTGCGTGTGTGTGTGCTCTCGTCAGTATTCACTTCACTTTAGTTAAATTCACTTTATCCGACACATCCACCATGAAGTCCAGCACAATTGACACAATTACAAGTGCTGTGTAATAAACTGAGAACACAACAATGCTTTCATCATAAACAGAAATCAGTTTTGGACACGACACACACTATCTAAGATATTCACCCAGACATATTCACACGCCTGCTTTTTGAATTAGTAAATTGTACTAAAGGGACGCAACTTCTGTTAGCCCCACATTACAACTGTCCTGGATCAGCTGGCCACCTAATCCCACTGTGAGGACTCGTCAGTGCACCTCAGTGCTCGAGGAGTGATGAGAACACAAGAGGAAGACCACCCAGGTCAGAAATGGGGGTTATGGGTCTGTCATCGGCAATCACACGTCCACTTCTAGACCCCAATCCAGGACTGAGAAGAATAACTTGTTCAAAATGGCAGTGTCACCAAGTGTCACCCCAGGACTCTTGTCACAGTTGTAACATGTTGGAGACAAGTAATCTCTGTGTGTTTGTTCCTGTTAGAGCCCCTTTTGGGCTATTTTGTAAATAAATTTACAAAACTTTCCATCATTATGGGTTATTAAGTGTAGGTTGATGGGTGCAAATCTCAATTTCAAATAAAATTTGCAACACAATAAAGGGTGCAGACAGTGAAAGGGTCTCCATGCTTTCTTAAACCCCTTTAATTTGTGATAGTCCAGAGCGGTGCCCACTTGGCTTTACCTGACTGCTTATTTAGGGGAGGCTCGAATTTGGACACTTTTTAATTTTTTTCACTTTTTAATGTTTTTTTTGTCTTTATAAGGGGTTTGTTATAAGATAATCCATCCATCCATTACCCAACCCGCTATATCCTACCTACAGGGTCACGGGGGTCTGCTGGAGCCAATCCCAGCCAACACATGGCGCAAGGCAAGAAACAAACCTCGGGCAGGGTACCAGCCCACCGCAGGTTATAAGATAAATCAATTTAAAATACATTTTGGGATATTTCTATTTTTTTTTAACTCCCTTAGGTAATTTTCCTGTGAATTCACCTTTTCACATGGAGGCTGCTTCTTTAATTGTATCCCAGTATTGTCTGACCCAGCGTTTCTCAACCTTTAAGTATTTGCAATCTAAGTTTTCATAACAGTTTTAATCGCACCCCCCTAAGGTTTTTTTGGAAGGAGCCCACTAATACCAATTTGTTCTTTTTTAAGTAATGATATATCATAGATGCATATTTTATTATACTCTACCCTAACCTAACCCTAACACTAACTCTATATTTATTTTTCTAGTATCAAAATGTAGTTTAAGTTAATTTGTTTTGGTTTCAATAGATGTATTTTTCATACTTTTGATTCTTGTTTTCTTTTTTTCACATCTTCGCGCCCCCCCTAGGGGAGCCCGCCCCACAGTTTGAGAACCACTAGTCTAACCTTCTTAGTCCAGAGCAGGGTCGTGTTAGGGCCTACCCCAGATAGCAGAGGGGAGCACGGCAGGAACAAGGCACCAGTCCATCGCTGGGTTAATTAGTGAACCACAGCTTAAATAGCCAGAGCATCCATTAAAGGGGATACAGAATCATCGTGAACATGAAAACCCTAAAAGCGCTAGGTAAACAAACCCTAAACTAAATTAGACGCTTACTCCGTCACTGTGGAATAATAACTTACTTAATTAGGTAGCAGTCCAACAATAAGACGGAGTCGGTTGAGACAACAAACCTGCAGGCTACAGGAGTCCTGAACTTGAAAGCCTCTGTCTGACCCAACATGGCGGTCAGGTTTTACATACCTTGTACTAAAGAGAAGAGATGATCAGTTCTTGATTTCAGTAGCAGTAACAACATTTATTTTTATTTCTAGAGCATGTTTTCATACAAATGATGTAGCTCAAAGTGCTTTAAAAAGATGAAGAAAGACAAGAGAAAAAAAAAATGAAATTAGGCAATACTAATTAACAAAGAATAAATAAAGTAAGGCCCAATGGCCAGGAGGACAGAAAAAACACAAAAAACTCCAGTGGGCTGGCTAAAAAAAAAAAAAAAAATCTGCAGGGGTTCCAAGGCCATGAGACCATCCAGCCTCCCTAACATCAATGATCTCCATCTGTCCTCATGGTTTTCAGGCTCCCTGTGGAAGAATAAGATGATGGTGGTCATGTGGACCTCTGGCTTTCAATCCATCAATGACCACCCACCCAGTCCCCCAATAGGCATTCTAATCATCTCAATCAGTCCTCATGGTCTTTAGGCTTCACGTGGAAGAATTTGATGGACCTCTGGCCTTCGATCCATCAATGTAGGAACTGCACGGTGCATAGATCAGGTGGTGGTGGCACAGCTCCCCACCACAGAGAACCGGAAAAAGAACAAGTAGGGGTTAGTATGGATTGTGGAGCCATGATAAAAATTATCATTCAATGCATATACAGAATATCAGGGTTACACTAAAATGAAGCTCTGAGAAAGCCATGTTAAAATAATGTGTTTTAAGCAGTTTTTTAAAATGCACCATCATATTAGCCTGGCGAATTTCTATCGGTCACCTATTCCAGATTTTAGGTGCATAACAGCAGAAGGCCGCCTCACCACTTCTTTTAAGTTTACCGTTTGGAATGATAAGCAAACACTCATGTGAACATCTAAGGTTACGATTTGGAGTGTAAGGAATGGATCAAGTTTATTTCTAATACCCTCATTATATCTATTTTTGCCAATCACTAAGATTTCTGATTTCTCCTTATTTAGTTTGAAGAAATGATTACCGTTGTGGACGAAAAAGGCACACTGAAAGCAGGCAGATAATATTTCTCAATTCTCTTTTTTATTCATTCGGAGTCACAGTAAGTAGAGATTCAAAAGAGCATAACTTATTGCCGCAAAGCTCAATTTGAACCCTGATCAAAAGCCAGGAGGGGGTTTTTATACTTCAGCATCTCATGATTAATAAGACAGAAAAACATCCTTATCATCTAAGTAGAGTTAAACAATATGTCTGTTGAGCTAAGCATTATCTGTGTTCTCAAAGCTAAGCACAGGAGAGACGCCTTTGCATAAACTACATGTACTTTTCTGCAGCCTTGTGACCTTGTCCCTGAAACATTCACTCTGAGAAAGGGAAAACAAGAAACAGCTTAGATTTTATTCATGTGGACACTATTTCTCCTGAACCCTGGAATAACATATTTTTGTTAGTTCATAAGCCAAGCTTCTCTCACTGGCAAGTTACAAAATAGTTATTATAAAAATTCTAATTTACTAAACACACAAAATACATGGTGCTGAGGAGAACATTCTTCTTCTACACCGTATATACTCGTGAATAAGTTCTCCTGCAGATAAGTCAGGACTTGATTTTAGCGTATAATTTCTGGTATTTTATAATGTCGGTCATATTAGTCGAATGTGGAAAACTCACGCTATTGGTCCAAGAGATTACGATATGCTAATGCCCGCCCACCTGAAAGAGTAACCACGGAGCGCACAGCCTTTTTTATCTATGTGGGTGCGGCAATGCGCTGTATCAGCGTGTGCTCCTAACCTCTCTGTCTGTCTCTATTGTGCCTACGTGACCACACGGTAATACCCGAACTATCCCGAAGCGACGTTTGCACTGTTTTCTGCTTTTTGTGTCTCACACCCTCATACTCCTTTATCATAAGAGCATCCCTTATCTACGATGGAGCGTTTAGTCAGAAGAAAATATGAAGCTGGTTTTAAAGTAAACATCTTTGAAGTAGCGAAAGAAATTGGTAACTGCACTGCTGCAACAAAATTCGATGCATCTGAGAAACTGATGAGAGATTGGAGGAGACAAGAAGATGTAAAAAAAAAACGGGCGTATAAGTCGGGGTCTGATTTTATGATTGATTTTTCTTGTTTCAAGACATGACTTATACGCAAGTATATACAATACTCATCCATTCAGAAACACAGGTAAGACACTGGGGGTCAGTGAAACAAGAGAGTCGGGGTCATCAGGAGCTGTTGATAAATACAGATGTGTGTCATCAGCAGAGCTGTGGTAGCTCACGTTAAGTAAGCCTAGAGATAATCTGACCTCATGGAAGCATGGAGATCGCAAAGAGCAGCAGACCCAGGAGAGATCCTTGTGGACCACCACATAGAATATCAGGAGTCTTTGAAGTTAAATTACCACAACTAACAAAGAATTTTCTACCTGTCAAGTAAGACTCAAACCAATTTAAGACACTGCCAGAGAGACCCACCCATCGACTAAGGTGATTTCTAAGAATATTGTGATCAATGGTAGTAGTTGTATCTAATCTTTAACGGAGTGGCATACAGGTGCTTACAGCTCCGGAGACCAGGGTTCAATTCCCATTTGTTTCCCAATTTCAGTGATTTTCTGACATTCTCCTCACATTTTTATGTGTGTTTTTTTCCATTTACATTCCAGAGACATGCATGTTTGTCTGGCACCTCCATATTATTCATTTACCGAATTAGTGAATGCTGGTGTATCCCTGGGTAAAGTTTTTGATGGACTGTCATATATTGAAGGCTGGCCCCTACCTGTCTGATTACACAACGGTAGTTTGAGCCGTGCCCGAGTATGGAGTTGGCGTGTTCTTCCTATTCTCCCAATCCATGCACATACTGGTAGGCCGATTCTTAGAGTTGTGTTTCTACCTTACATTTGTTGCCCCTGATCATCTGAAAAAGATCAAAGAAAGAGACAAATGTTTTAGAAACTTGACATATCAGCTGTTGTCTTAACGACTCACTGATGTTCAATTCTCTTTGCAGTGCTGGGAGACGTTTGTTGGCGGAGATATCTATAGACTTGTTGTCATCGATTTCTTTTTCTGCCTGTTTGCTTGCTTCTTCGGAGAGTTTCTGCACAAGTAAGTCTAACCATTATTTCTTCTGCTGGAGATACCAAAATGTCATCTTTTTTTGTTATTTTGTTGTCACAAACTCAAATTACTGCAAACAGAGAATGAATCTTCCTCACAGGTGAAGATGGTGAATACTCTCTTATGCTATTAGAAGCATTCAAAAGCTGCATTTTCCTTTATTGTGCTTGTAAAGTTGACCACCTTGTTCTTCATCCGGTGTTCAGTGCCATAAATGGACCCGGTCTATTAGCCCCTCCATTACTCCCCAATTCTTTTATATTTATCAATTCATTTTAAAGTGTTTAGGTATTGTGCCAGTTGTTCTCCTGGTTTGCATTCTTACACATTCAGCCTGTGATGCACGCTTAGCAGTCGCACATCCAAAGCTGGCTATGATTGGAATTCTTGTTGCATACTATCAAATTTACACTTCTTTGGGAAAAAAATGTACTTAGAATGTTTGGCCATTCCCAAAAATGGTTTAACTGGGCCAGGTGTGATGGTGGTGGCTGTCCTCATGATGCTGACTTCTTGATGTTCTCGTATTTTTTAAACCTGCCTTAGCTGAACTCATTTTTGTCATCTCTCACAGTTCCTCTTCTTTTCTTGATCTCCATCCTTAGAGTCATTGGAACAAGGTTCTTCCCAAGACTAGGAGTTCCAGAGTTTGATATCGCCCGCAACGTTCTGGACCTGATTTATGCACAGACGCTGGCCTGGTAATTGATTTTGACCTCTTATGGCTTATTTACTGGACGCTGGGCTAGTCATCAATTGAGGCCGTGTTCACATCAAGATATTCTAATCTTTTAAAAATGTTTCTTGATTGGCCCCACGGCGTGAAAGCAGCTATTCTGACAATAGAGTTTCTTGTCCATAGTTCACCCTAACCCTTGTTGTTTCCATATGGGCATTCATTACTCGCCATTTGCCTGGTGATGGGTGGGACTCAATGCTGAATATGAATAATCTCAGCTGCCCAAGCCAGTGATAAGTCCAATGGAAGTTGGTGATGGGAAGTGATTCATGACAGGTGTTGAAGTGTCAGCTTCGTGAGTTGTACTGGATGGTCTTTATGTATGGTGGGCTTTGTGAAGGCCTCTCCCTCCTGTGATGTTCTTTGATTGGGTCTCCCCCCCAATCCTTCAATGGGCTCCTTCCTCGAGATATTGTCTCTGACATCATCCCAAAATGTGTCAGGATACACAAGAGCTCTTATCAGACTCAGGTGTTCATAAAACTCACAGCAGTCGCCATTATGCACCGGCCAAGTGACTAACATGATGGCCACTATGAAATAATTGCTTTCTAATGAAATGTACAACATGGAAAAAATGAAGTTGCAGTTTGTGATGATGCCAGTCCCCTACAGACTTCCTCTTCCCACATGGGAGTCTGCTGAACCAACACCGTGGATAGTGTAGAAAAGGCGCTATATAGGCGCCTGACCCGGCACAGAACGACACAGAGGCATGTATAAAACACAAGGACTTTTATTTTCTTCTTCACCCGTGGGCACACGTCTTCCCCGTGACCCACAGGCAATACACAGTCCCATAAGCACTCTTTTCCACACCAACAATTCCTTCTCTACTCTCCCACCAGTCCTCCTTAAGCGTAGTCCTCCTCCTCCCAACCCTGGCTTCTCGAGTGGTGGTGGCTGGCCTTTTTTATACCCCACCCGGAAGCGTTCCAGGTGCTTCACCACCTGGTCCTAATTGCATTACCGGGTGGGGCTGAAGATTCGACCAGCCGGGCTGCAGACTCCATGCAGCTCCCCCTAGTGGCCATCCGAGCCCTCAGCCAGGCTGTGGAGGACTCCATCTCCCATGGAGCCATGCGCCAGGTTGGGGAATCATCGTCCGCCATGGAGGCTGCCACCAAGCGTCCCGGGGGAGGTATTGAAGTGTCCATGGCTGCTCCCCCGGAACAGATACAGTAGGGGCGTCCCTGCCAGGCATGGGACCCGGCTGTCCTTTACAATAGTTATGACCGAGATGAGCTGACAAATGAGGACAATTCTGAGATGATGCCAGAGGATGGTGGATAATGTGCCCAGGTGCTTTTATTAAAAAAACAGTCAAAGCAAAACCAAAAAAAGTGTCCATTGTACAGTGTTCTAAAAACCCTAACCCTAATGTAGAATAATAGAAGAGAATAAAAATACCAGCTAATTAATTGTGAGCAGTTGTTGTCACTGATTATGAATCTGGTTGACGCAAAAACGTGAAGCCACAGTGGGGCCCCAGGACTGACTTTGAGAACCCCTGACATGTAATTAAAGGTATTTTAAAATTAATCATAAAGAACTCAGGCAGCCAGTATGATGAAACTAAAGCTCATGATGTGACATTACACGACTTTTTGTCGGGTGTATATCAGATTTGCTGATCGCAGTCCCTGCACCGCATCAAATTACATGAGCAATAATCAAAGCCCATCTCACATTTACTGACCGCCAATCATCCAGCCCCCTTTTCTGACAGTCAGTAGCGCGCTGCATGGTGTAGTTGGTGCTTTAACATTTACGTATTTGGCTGATGCCTTTATCCAAGGCGATTAATGATGATTTATGATACAACTGGTTCCATTTCTTTTGGTTTGCCAATTGGAGCCTAGGCAGGTGAGGTGACCTGCTCACACAGGGTCACACCGGGCCAGTAGTGGGATTAGAAGCCACAGCCCCTTTATTTATTCATTTATTTTTTATTCTCTTATGGTATGTAAAATGCGAGACACCAGACTGACGCTTCCCTTCTGTTTGTGAGGTCCACGGCCCCCATGCAGCCTGACGGAGCCGACGTTGTGTTGTGTGAAGGTTTAATTGCTGTGGTGTGTTCAGCCGCGGTCTCGTCCCTTCTTTTCTTTTTTCCATTCCGCTTTAGTAAATAAAACACGAGACATCAGACAGACGGGTGTCTCCTCTGTTTCTGAGGTTTAAACCCCACGTGCTTCTTATTCCTCGTCTCCACACTCTATGTGTTGTATTGCCGGCTGGATGCTCATTGGCTCCTGACTTCTGTGTACAAAAGGCCGACCCCTCTGGACAAAACCTGTTTGATTTTATTCTAGCCAGTCGCAGACTAGGGGGTCTCAGTCGTTGGGTAAGTCACATTAGATGACCAGCTTCATGGCAGCATGCTGCAGACTGCCTCCCACTGACGAAGATTATATAGACTAGGGGGCTGTGCCCCCTGCTCGCTTCGCTTGCCCACCTCCGGGTTTGGTTAACCAGACATACAATTTAAAGAGATTGTTATTTTCATGGGAATTGTTACATACTCTTTTGATTCAATGTTGCATTGCTTCTCCATGATCATAAATATACACCTGACCAAATTGTGGTTTCTTTGATATTAAACTTCTCGTTGCTTTAATTGTTGCGGGACCACAGATTCTCATAGCGTATGGTCCATTATTGTGTAAATCTATGTTTTGAGCATTGAATGATGCGATCGCGAAAACTTTACTGTTGACTCGGATATTTTGCCTGTAATGTTTGTGGATTTCACTCTCACAAAATAACAAATCTTTGAATTCTCATGGATACGCCTCTTCATTGGGAGGCAACACTACTTTACCCTGATGGCAACACGAATTAGACGATCTACAAGTCTGCGACTTAAACTTTAATGCCTTACTATATCTACATACTTCTGACATATCACCTATGTCCATATATTTGATCTCTTTTTGCTGTTCCGTTGTTTCACCGAGTGTAATTTACGTTTGTTTGTGCTAATGCCTCACAGACAGACTTCAGTATGTGCATCTCGGGAACTGCAGATCTGACATTGTGGTCAGCAACACAGGAGCGCCACAGGGGACTGTACTTTCTCTGTTCCTGTTCAGCCGATATACATCGGACTTCCAATACAACTCGGAGTCCTGACACGTGCAAAAGTTCACTGACGACACTGCTATTGTGGGCTGCATCAGGAGTGGGCAGGAGGAGGAGTATAGGAACCTAATCAAGGACTTTGTTAAATGGTGCGACTCAAACCACCTACACCTGAACACCAGCAAAACCAAGGAGCTGGTGGTGGATTTTAGGAGGACCAGGCCCCTCATGGACCCCGTGATCATCAGAGGTGACTGTGTGCAGAGGGTGCAGACCTATAAATACCTGGAAGTGCAGCTGGATGATAAACTGGACTGGACTGCCAATACTGATGCTCTGTGCAAGAGAGGACAGAGCCGACTATACTTCCTTAGAAGGCTGGCGTCCTTCAACATCTGCAATAAAATGCTGCAGATGTTCTATCAGACGGTTGTGGCGAGCGCCTTCTTCTACGCGGTGGTGTGCTGGGGAGGCAGCATAAAGAAGAGGGAAGCCTCACGCCTGGACAAACTGGTGAGGAAGGCAGGCTCTATTGTAGGCACGGAGCTGGACAGTTTGACATCCGTGGCAGAGCGACGGGCGCTGAGCAGACTCCTGTCAATAATCTATCTATCTATCTATCTATCTATCTATCTATCTATCTATCTATCTATCTATCTATCTATCTATCTATCTATCTATCTATCTATCTATTTAATGCGATCTTTATCTTCTTTTTTTTTTGATACTTTCAAATTTTAGTACTTTCATATTCTTTAACTTGCTCTTCATGTGTATCGCACCCACGTTTATTTTGAGGCTTTCGAATCCCACTGTTTTCATAATCTTGCGGCAACGTTTTTGAACATCTTTATGAAGTCTTTTATTTCTGACCCCGATTGGACCTACATGGTTTTCAATTCCACTTGGTCCGGGCTGATTATTACTTTCCTTCTTGGCTGATTATTACTTTCCTTCTTTTCTGAATTTGCACATACTGTAGATTATTATTGTTCTTTTGTGCATTCTTTTCTCTCCAACGCTTTTGTGTCTTTTCGCTTAGTCGTTGACGTGCCATCTTGAACGTATAAAATTTTTAAGAGCTGGGAGCACATGAATTGTGTCTGCCAAAAGCATTCCAACAACTGCGAGGTTAGATGTCCGTGATCTTGCTTTAAATTGTTTGTAAGTAGGGCGTGACGTGCAAAAGTCACCGTCTCACGGGTCTCTCATCCAAAGGTTGCAAAGTCTACTCTCGTGGGACGTCAAAGTGTCTTTCCGAGAAGATCACGTCTCGACCCAAGATTTTTTTATTATAATCAAGAGATGTGAAAGCAACGACTGAAGATGGCTGGAAAAGTCCTCTAATGTGATAAAGGCTGACCGGATATGCTCAGACTTTCTTTTCTCGTTGCTCATTTCAGCCGGGTTACATCATTGTTGAGTATTACTGTAATCCAGATGTCCAAAGTCAGAAGTGTGTTTTAACCTCTCTGTGTTTTGCTCTGATATGAGAGATGATGTGATGTCTCTCAAATGAAAGGTCGATACAATGTGATTTGTGTTTAATGTCTGATATCTATAATGACTCCTTGCTTCTTCACTTCTGGTCTTATTTGTAAAGCCAGCTGTTAGTCTGTGTTTTTGTGGCTGGCACACTAAATCTTTAGCTCATTTACTGTTGATTGCGTTTCATATTTGCAGACCTTATCGTGTTACATATTTGTGGAGTTAAGTCACGGCAAATTCTTGCAAAATTTAAACAGCAGAGCCCAGAGGTCAGCTTAAACATTCCCACCCAACACTTGGTTTTGTTCTGAGCTGCCATCATTATAGTGTTGAAATATTAGAAGAGCAGTTCCAGTGGGGTGAGAGGGTGGGGAGACTTAGTCAACACGGTTGGAATGAGGGACTGTCAGAACATGGCATTGAGGGACTGACATCTGCATCTATCTGTCTATCTGTCCAATCCTCCAATAAGCCATGATGGGCCAAGAGCCTCACAGGCTGTAGGGAAAATGAGGGGATATGCAACTACCTGTGAGACCACCCAATTTCAAACATCTCCATCAGGGTTTCACTGTCAGGTGAACAAACAGGGTGAGGTTCACAAAATAAATCTCACCACAAGGCAGGTCTGACACCAGGAAAACTGGAGGCTTCAGGCCTGACTAGGCCTCAGAATGGAGGTCAGGCTTTTAAATTCAAAACAACAGCAAAGAGTTTTAAAAAAAAACCTCAGAAGGCGAACTGTGAAATCTCCGGCCGGAGACAAGACAAGTCCACAAATAACCTTTATAAACAAATGATCGAAAATAACAAAATACTCAAAGCTATTCAACGAGGAGGTAAAAGGATTTGCCTACAGCACAATCTCACAGCAAACAATACAAATCCAGAAATCAAAAACCATAGACAGAAGCAAAAATTCAGGAAATCCAGCAAGGGAGAGAAACAAAATGCTAACCACCTCACCAAACGGCAGATTAAGTTCAAATGAACCACACTGGTCTTCAGTTCCCAGCAGCCTTTATAGGGCTGGAGACGGAGCCTTAACTATGATGGACAGGTGGCCCTGCCTCTTGGGGATCCACCCACAAAAATTCATGGAGTATGACAGAATATATTTTCTCACAAATAGAAACTGAATAAACAAAATAAATGAAAAATGAGATTAAACACACGATTAGACAAATAGTTAAAACACATAACAATATTATAAAAAAAAAAATCAATGAGCGATAAGAGCACAAAGAAGACAAAAAGAAGAACTTCCAACCTGAGCCATGGAAGGAACCCCGGCTTGACCATCAGGAAACCAGATGTGTTCCACAAACCTTGGACGCTCATCCCTCCTCTCCGTTGTTGATGTGTGGGAGATTTTTGAGATTTCCAGCCACTGTCAGCACAAATGAGAGTTTTCATCAACTGTGGCTGAGGATGCACACCCAGTTGGTGTCCCAGTTCATGAAACATCAGTGCCATCTGCCGGGGCTATCTGTTGTTTTAGAGTTTGTTGTGGTGTGAAATTTTGCACATAAGTTGATAAATATTTTGTATGTCTTTATTTGTATGTTTAAGTACCCCCCCACCCCCTTTTAGGTCTGAGTCTCTTTGTAATTTTACGACAGGGTTGAGGGAAGCGCCTCAAACCAGTTTGGCCAGTGATTCTCTGCAGGTCTCGCTCAGTCAACCCCCACAGGAAAGCCAGACTGCCTAGCTGGCAAACATCAGTTCAACAAATGTTTTTTTGGGGGAGCAGGTGTGAAAGTTATTGTGTGCCCCATTGGTCTAAAGTTGCCTGAAGCCATTAAGTACCGTGACGCCCTATTGGCTGTAGGGTTTGGACATTTGCTTGCTTTACCCCTCCCTCTCTCTCTCTCATACCAAATGTGACGATGCGGGTTCGCTCCATGCTCCTATGCAGCTTCAGGGAGCTCTTGAACCCGACACCGTCAGTAATGTTACCGATGAGCTCGGCAGTGAGGCATAATGATGGAGCAAGGGAATGGTGTAATAGTGCAAAGTGCTTCTATTAAAATCAACAAAACAAGTGTCCAAATAAATAAAGTGCAGTGCCTCAAAAAGTCATTAAATAAACAATCCATAAAACAGGTGCAGAGTGGAGGTTAAAAAATCCAATAAATAGAAAAACAACAATCCATTAAAATGAGGTTAAAACAAAGCTGGAAGCAGACCCTTTAAAATCCAAAACCCGGTGTCTTCCTTTATCTTCACCCATACAGGCTTCTCAACAGGAGAGTCGCCCTCTCAGCAGCTGACCTTACTACTGTCTGGTTGCCTTCCGTTCCCTGGCTCCATACGGCTACCTTACCGGACCGAGACTTGGGTTCCTCAACGGCCAGGTCGCTCACGCTGAGGCTCACCTTCCCAAAACTCCACGACTCCCGCTGCCATCTCGGCCTTACGCAGCCAGCCGTCCTTCATCCCCGGTCACTCCAGCTCCTTGTTCGCTCAGCTGGAGCGACCGCTTCCTTCTGCCCCACCGAGTGTTGGCCAAACACCACTGCTAGGGCTCACTGTCCTGCTGCCTGCCTGCGAGCACACACTTGTTCTCGCTCTCGCGCTCACACCGGTTCTCTCTCCATACTGCTTCCTGCAACCTCCGTCTCTTTTCTTCCATCCATCCATTTTCCATCCCGCTGAATCCGAACACAGGGTCACGGGGGTCTGCTGGAGCCAATCCCAGCCAACACAGGGTACAAGGCAGGAACCAATCCCGGGCAGGGTGCCAACCCACTGCAGGACACACACAAACACACCCACACACTAGGGACAATTTAGAATTGCCAATCCACCTAACCAGCATGTCTTTGGACTGTGGGAGGAAACCGGAGCGCCCGGAGGAAACCCACGCAGACACGGGGAGAACATGCAAACTCCACGCAGGGAGGACTTGGGAAGCGAACCCAGGTCCCCAGGTCTCCCAACTGCGAGGCAGCAGCGCCACCGTGCCGCCCATCTCTTTTCTTTCTCTTCCTTTTTCTTCTCTTTTTTTTTTTTGACCCCCACTAGCCGCCTCGTGCTACTCTTTATAACGGGGACGTGATTCACCTGTGGCAATCAGCGGCTCCCGGGAACAATTACGAATGTGGACCGCTTCTCACCTGTGCACACCCACATCACAAATTCCCCAGGACCCGCTTCAGCCACACAACCACACCCCCTCGCTAAGCCACAAGTGCGGTGATTATTTATTTAAAACTGGCCTTCCTGATGGGAGCTGTGGACCCGCAACACCACACCAACTGATGAAGGAGCATCTCACACACCATGGACTGAAAAAGACCACATTGAGAAGCACAACTTGGCAGCCATATTTCAAAGCATTTCAAAGTGAACTTTATTGTCATCTCAACCATATGCAAGTATACAGAGAGACGAAATTGCGAAGCTCAGGGTCCACAGTGTAACAACATGACATGCAAATAATAAATTCAAAATAGAATTAAAATTTAAAATTAAAAACCAAGCAAGAGAAGACATTGTGCAAAGACAAGACAAAGAAGTAGCAGCCATATTGACATGTAGTTAGCAATATGAACATTAATGCAATGTATGGTATTTGCAATCTGGATACATAAATATAGTCAATAGATATGTAAGATAATAAATAAAATTATTAGTAATAGTTGTTTAAGACATGTGTAGACAATGACAGGTCAGAATGTTTCACAGCAGAAGGATATCAAGAGTGTCCAAATCCTTAAAGGTCAGTATGAGATGTTCAGTTCTTCTCTACCTACACACTCGTCTTTACAGGTCAGTGGCTCACATGTATAAAAGTTCTGTTTTTCGAGGTGGTTGAGGCCGTGTGGAAGATCCCGGGGGGCAGCCTGGTGTTAAGGAGTCTGACAGCTTCGGGGTAAAAACTCTCCTGCAGCCTGGCAGATCTGCTTTGATGCTGCAGTACCTTCTCTTGACAAGTCCACGTGAGGGGTGTAAGGTGTCCCGCACAATGCTGCAGGCCTTGCGGACACTGTGTTTGTTAAATATCTCCTGTAGTGAAGGAAGAGGCACCCCAATAAGGTTCTCTGCTGTCTTCACTATCCTTTGCAGGCGCTTGCGGTCGGATATGTTGCAGTTGCCATACCAGACAGTGATGCAGCTGGTCAGGACACTCTCAATGGTGCCTCTGTAGAACATGGTATGGCGAGGATGGAAGGGAGAAGACTTGCTCGCTTCAGCCGCCTCAGGAAGTGTGGTCTCTGCTGGGTTTTCTTGATTAGTGATGAGATGTTATGTGTCCGTGTAAGTTCCTCAGTTATGTGCACACCGAGGAACTTGGTACTCCTAACAGTCACCACATCTAAACCGTTGATGCTGAGTGGGATGTGGGCAGGATGTGATTTTCTGAAGTTCACCGTTATCTCTTTTGTCTTGTCGACATTGAGAGATACTTTGTTGTCTTCACATCATGCGGACAGCCGTTTCACCTCATCTCTGTATGCTGTTTCATCATCCCTGCTTATCAGTCCCAGCAACAACGACAACAACATTTATTTCTATAGCATATTTTCATACAAATAATGTAGCTCAAAGTGCTTTACATGATGAAGAAAGAGAAAAAAGACAAAGTAAGAATTAAAATAAGAGAACATTAATTAACATAGAATAAGAGTAAGGTCCAATGGCCAGGGAGGACAGAAAAAACAAAAAAAAAACTCCAGACAGCTGGAGAAAAAAAATAAAATCTGAAAGGGTCCGAGGCCACGAGACCCGAGGCCCCCTCTAGGCATTCCACCTAACATAAATGATCAGTCCTCATTGTATTCAGGGTTTTCATGAAAGGACTTGATGATGACGGTCATGTGGACTTCTGGCCTTTAATCCATCAATGTGGGAACATCACGGTGCTTTGATCAGGTGGTGGTGGCGCAGATCACCCCCAGAAAACCCCAGAAAACCGGAAAAAGAACAGAAGAGTAAGTAGGGCTTAGTACGGATTTTGGAGCCACCATGAATAGTAATGATAATTAATTGAATATCCAGAGCATCAGGATTAAATTAAAATGAAGTTATGAGAAAGCCATGTTAAAGTAATGTGTTTTTAGCAGTTTTTTAAAGTGCTCCACTGTATCAGCCTGGCGAAATCCTATTGGCAGGCAGTTCCAGATTTTAGGTGCCTAACAGCAGAAGGCCGCCCATCTCACCACTTCTTTTAAGTTTAGCTCTTGGAATTCTAAGCAGCACCATCGTATCATTCGCAGACTTGATGATGTGGTTGGTGTTGTGCGTGGCTGTGCAGTCGTGAGTCAGCAAGGTGAAGAGCAGTGGACTAAGCACACAGCCCTGCGGCGCTCCAGTGCTCAGTATGATGTTGCTGGAGATGAACTGACTGGGGCCTCTCTGTCAAGAAGTCCAGGATCCAATTGCAGCGGGTGGTGTTCAGGCCCAACCTGCTCAGTTTTACAACCAGCTTTGGAGGGATGATTGTGTTGAAGGCGGAGCTAAAGTCTACGAATAGCGTCCTGACATATCTATTTTTTTTTTATTGAGACGCGCATTGCGGCCTGTTCTGAAGAAAGCCGACCAAAAATGACAACTTAACGAGAGACATTTAAAGTAACTAACAAGTCTGTGTGCCGCCTGAAACACCACATCAGCATTTATCAGGTTGTACGGTTGCCAGTGTTCACTTGTATTTTGCTTATTGTTATTATTTATGAATATGATCAATAATCCATTATTTGAAGTGTAAGTTAACTCCTGCTTGTCTTTTACTACACCTAATTGACTGAGTTTATCTATATTACTAAAGGACAGTTTAATATATGCACGGACGGCGAACGCAGGACGCACCGAGGTGCATGCGCCAGAGCGCCTCAGCGCCCCAGAGTCAAACCCTGCGGCTTCCCAGAGTCGGTAGGTGGCGCCCAAACAACACAACCTGTACGAGACTGCATAGATGCGCCCAAACAACACAACCTGGAAACTAAACTTGCTCTAATCCACTGTGCCAGCAGTCAGTGTGGCATATTTGAATCACATGACGGTAATTCAGTATTAAAAGTAAGAGTTGTACCCAAGGACAAACCATGGACAAAGTAGGCATTTACCTATCTGAGCCTGTATTTGCACATGGACAACTTTATGTTGCCTTTTCAAGAGTTCGGCGTTCGTGTGACGTTAAAGTAAAGGTAAAAAAAAGTAAACTACTCCATACCAGGGAGAACTAATTCAAGGACAGCAAACCATCTTTACTCTAAATGTTGTTTATAAAGAGATATTTGATTAACTATTTTGGATTTACCATTTTATGAATGTTTTGTTTCCAATTTACTTCATTTAAACCTATCCACTCCAATATTGTTTTTATTTATAAGTGCAACAACTCAAAGACATTTTGGACTTAAATGATGTAACAATTCAAATTCAATTTTTGTTTTAATAAGTTGATTAATTTTAGTACAAATATATGGATTTAATTCAATGAAAACTTTACCAGGACGCTCCCACCCTCCATCATTTGTCATTCCTCCAAATATCGGAGGGAATAGAAACTGATTGCCATTCTTGCATTTGCAATTCTTTAGAGAATCAGGTGTTTACTGGTAGATGTAGAAGGGAAGGTGGGGAGAAGTTATATGGTACAATACCTTATGAACAGTGGTAAGTCTGTGAGATCTCTGGCATTCTGACAAAGGTTACACATTAATAATACAAAAAGGGGAAAGGAGAGTTATAGAGAGCTCCATCAAGACAAAACCGAGTCCTACTGTCCTTTCTCTAAGTTTGGGGACTTTTTCTCTGTCTCATCCCAGCTCTACATAACGTACCTGACAAGATGTGCAAAATATCTTCATGGAGATTTGAAGAAGATGGGAAAGGTTTTGGTTTGGGTGGTGTCTACCATAAGGAGCTGATGATGTGCTGGTGATGTGTCTGCTCCTCACCACACCTTGTACAAACAGCCCTTAAGGAGGACACCCTCCCTGCGGTGTCCTTCCAAGCTCATGGGGTCAGATTTATTAGTCCACAAGTCCTCTGAACCTGAGCATTTCTACAACTAGTGTAAGGATGATGAACAATATGGCTGGCAACCGACTGGATGGACAATGAATATATTGTGACAAGTGATGCTAATTTCTTTACAGGATTGGAATTTACTTCTCGCCTCTGTTGCCACTCATCCAGATCATCAAGCTCTTCCTGATGTTCTACGTGAAAAAGGTGAGCAGGAGGTCTCAAAGCGCCATCAACTTGTGCAGATTTGCCAGCTTCACCCTTTCATTACAAGTCCTTTATCTTTTCTGCTTCTCCCCACAGTTTAGTCTGATGCAGAACTGTCATCCACCCCAGCGGTCATGGCGTGCTGCCCAAATGATGACCATTTTCATCCTCATCCTTTTCTTCCCATCCTATGTTGGAGTGCTGATTACTATTGCAGTCATCTTTTGGAGGTTGGTTCAAAAGTCCCAGCTAACTGTCTTCTGTCTGAAAGTGTGGGGATTTATTCTTTATTTTGTTTTAGTTTTGACTTTACTGCTTAGCATCGCCACCTTCCTCTTCTTTCCAGGATTACGCCTTCCAGTAGCTGTGGGCCGTTCAGAGGGCTCAACGTTCCCTTTGATGTGATCGCTAACTGGATCGATTCGATCACACTGCCTGGGTCCCAGTGGGTTGTGTGGATCTACAACAACCTCATTCAGAGTGTCCTCTTCTTTTTTATCCTCACACTCCTTGTCTTGTAAGTACTGGCAGACGCATCGACTGTTGAGGTTTCTGGGTGAATCGCTTAGTCAATTCGATCGTCTCTGGCTGTCGCTGTTTTGTGGCGTGCAGTCACTTGATGAGTCAACTTGATGTTACATTCTTTGACTCATCTAATCTGATTCCACACTGCAGGGGCGAGGGGCTTATCCCAGCAGCACTGGGTGCAAAGCAGGAAACAGCACTGGACACTGAAGTCATCTTTAAAAATAGATGAATCTCAAAATTTTGGTAGTCTTTTCAAGTAGATGAATCTCATAAATTTGGTGTTTCACTGTTCGAATATGACACGTATAGGCTATTTTACAAAATATGTTGTAGCACCCCAAACCCAAGACACAACTTCACAGACACAAGTCCTAGTGTAATAAAAGGTTCACTTTTACAAAATACTTTGCACAAAGGCCTTAAATAAGGCATCAACCAACCAGAACACAATTCTTCTCTCATCTTTCATTTCCACACCACCCAGGTGAGTTTTTTGCCACTTCCACCCAACTCCCAACTAACCTGGATGAGGTCGAGCGGCTTCTTTTATGCCAGACTTGTTAGTACTTCTGGTGCTATGGCACAGCCTGATGGAAGCACTTCCAGGTCAACCAGAAGTCCCAAAAAGTACGCATTGTGAATCCCTTCAGCTCCCCACTGACAGCCCTCACAAGGTCCAGCATGCCCTGTGGACATCCTTGGGGGTTTGTTGTTTGTTTTTTATAATTATATATATATATATATATATCTACTGCTCAAAAAAATGAAAGGAAAACTTTTGAATGAGAGTATAGCATCACATCAGTGACACCTCTGGGCTGTTGATCTGCTCAGTGAAGTAGCAGAGGGGCTTGTTCATCAGTTTCAGCTGCTTTGGTGCACTGGAGGGGGGGGGGGGGGCAACAATGAGACGACCCCCAAAACAGGAATGAATGGTTTAACAGGTGGAGGGGGGCCACTGACATTTTTCCCTCCTCATCTGTTTTGTCACTCATTTCACATTTGGCTACGGTCAGCGTCACTACTGGTAGCATGAGGTGGGCGATACCTGGACCCTACAGAGGTGGCGCAGGTAGTCCAACTTCTCCAGGATGGCAGGCACATCAATATGTGGCATTGCCAGATGGTTTGCTGTGTCTCCCAGCACAGTCTCAAGGGCATGGAGGAGATTCTAGGAGACAGACAGGCAGTTACTCCAGGAGAGCTGGACAGGGCCCCTCGTAGAAGGTCCTTAACCCATCAGCAGGACCCACCGGTATCTGCTCCTTTGGGCAAAGAGGAACAGGATGAGCAGGTGGTAGGTAGGCAGGTAGGCCACTGGTGTGAATGTCTCTGACCAAACAATCAGAAACAGACTTCATGAGGGTGGCCTGAGGGCCCGACTATGTCCTCTAGTGGGCACCGTGGAGCCCGATTGGCATTTGCCATAGAATACCAGAATTGGCGCCCTGTGCTTTTCACAGATGAGAGCAGGGTCACCCTGAGCAAACGTGACAGACATGAAAGGGTCCAGAGAAGCCGTGGAGAACGTTATGCTGCCTGTGACATCGTTCAACATGACCGGTTTGGTGGTGGGTCAGTGATGGTCCGGGGAGGGAGGCATATCCATGGAGGGACAGACGCACAGACCTCTACAGGCTAGACAATGGTGGGCACCTTAGCTGCCATTAGGTATCGGGATGAAATCCTTGGCCCCATTGTCAGACCCTATGCTGGTTCCTCCTGGTGCCCAACAATGTCCGTCCTCATGTGGTGAGAGGATGAAGGAATTGATACCATTGACTGCACCCCCCCACTGCTCACTCACCTGACCTCAATCCAATAAGACACCTCTGGGAAACTTGCTGTGCACAAATGTGGGTCCCCTTGTCATTGTGCTGATTTGAATGCCTGTCACTGCTCAATGCTGATTGGTTGATGAGCTCGTTAAGCCTTGAACTTCATAGACAGGTGTGTCCATCATAAGATATAAAGGGATTTAAGGTGGTCAATTACAAGTTGTGCTTCCTTCCCTTTGACTCTCCTCTGAAGAGGGACAGCATGGGATCCTCAAAGCAACTCTCCAAAGATCTGAAAACAAAGATTGTTGAGTCTCCTGGTTTAGGGGAAGGCTACAAAAAGCTATCTCAGAGGTTTAAACTGTCAGTTTCTGTAACTGTAAGGAATGGAATCAGGAAATGGAAGGCCACAGGCACAGTTGCTGTTAAACCAGCAGGTCTGGCAGGCCAAGAAAAATACTGGAGTGGCATATGAGCAGGATTGTGAGAATGGTGACAGACAACCCACAGATCACCTCCAAAGACCTGCAAGAACATCTCAGTGCAGATGGTGTATCTGTACATCGTTCTACAATTCAGTGCACATCTGTATGGCAGGGTGATGAGAAAGAAGCCCTTTCTGCACTCGCACCACAAACAGAGTCGCTTGTTGTATGCCAATACTCATTTAGACAAGCCAGATTCATTTGGGAACAAAGTGCTTTGGACTGATGAGACACAAATTGAGTTATTTGGTCAGAACAAAAAGCGCTTTGCATGGCGGAAGAAGAACACCGCATGCCAAGAAAAACACCTGCTACCTACTGTCACATTTGGTGGAGGTCCCATCATGGTGTGGGGCTGTGTGGCTAGTTCAGGGACTGGGGCCCTTGTTAAAGTTGAGGGTCAGATGATTTCAACCCAATATCAGCAAATTCTTCAAGATAATGTTCAAGCATCAGTCACAAAGTTGAAGTTACGCAGGGGTTGGATATTCCAACAAGACAATGACCCAAAACACAGTTGGAAATCTACAAAGGCATTCATGCAGAGGGAGAAGTACAATGTTCTGGAATGGCCGTCACAGTCCCCTGACTTGAATATCATTGAAAATCTATGGGATGATTTGAAGCAGGCTGTCCATCAAATTGAACTGAACCGGAGAGATTTTGTAAGAAGAATGGCCAACAAGACCTCCATCCAGAATCAGACACTCATCAGAGGCTATAGGAGGACAGCGTCTAGAGGACAAAAGGAAGCTCAACTAAGTATTGATGTCATATCTCTGTTGGATGCCCACATTTATGCACCTGTCTAATTTTGTTATGATGCATATTGTATATTTTCTGTTAATCCAATAAACTTAATGTCACTGCTGAAATCCTACTGTCACCATAAGGCATGTCAGATATTAAAAGGAAGTTGATACTTTGAAAGCTTAGCCAATGAGAAACAATCCAAAGAATTAAGAGGGGTTCCCAAACTTTTTCATAAGACTGTATGTTATTGAGGGTAGATCGATAAGCAAAAATGTCATATTTATCAGATTTAGTAGACAGTGAAGGGGTCTCAACCCTTTTCTAAATCCACTGATAAGCAGACACCCATATTGTGTTCTGATTTCCATTGCAGAACATCTCACTTGTTCTCACTGCCTTGTTGTCTGTTTTTCTCTTTCTCTGTCCTCCATGTTTCCTACGCTCCCACTAGGATTCTGATCTATGTCTACTACCAGATTGTGGTGGGACGGAAAAAGCTGATTGCCATTTTGCGGGATCACATTGCTAACGTGAGTTGTGTGTTTTACTGCATGCTTTTCACCCGGTCGGATGATGGTGATGGGTGTCCATAAGGCTACGTTTACATTACAGGCCTCATTGCACTGTTCCCATTTTTTTTGTTCAGATCAGATTTGCATTTTTACATTCCCAACTACAAGTGACCCGCTGTATCCCAACTGTAACGTGAATGGCTCTGTCCTTCAAGTCATCAATGCAATTGTGCACGACTTGTCTGCGTCACCAACATCAAAAAAAAAATGGCATATCTGTCAGACAATTCTTGGTATTTTGCTGCATTCTGCTTGCCTTGAAAGTCGGATGTCGGAGCCGAGAATGACGGCACCCCCAAATGCACTGCATTCCAGCAAGATATTCGGCAAACCAATACGGACGAATGCAGAAAATCCTTTGTTGCATTTGCTCCGTCGGAATAAATAACAGTTGATAACAACACATTACATGAGTTTTGCACCTCCAAACATCATGACGACATGTCCACAGATAGAAGTTGGATAGCGCTGTGTGAACGACTGTGTTAATGAGGCACAAATCAGACAGAAGTGTTTACTTCAACCAAATATTTGGAAACGCTGACTTCCCACTTCCAATGAAACGGGTATTAAAAACCGACATAATAGACGTGATAGTAGTTAGCGGATGCATCTCATTTTGCTCTGGAAGAAGGCAAATGGTTCATCCATTTTGCATGGAATGGTGGAGATGGCGAACAAAATCCAGAAGGCTTACTTTTGCTGGTTTTGCAACTGTTGCTGGCACTGCCGCACCAGGAGATGTGCAGGTACGACAAAAGAGCCAGCAATGGTGGGGCCGCGACTGTAATTACAGCTGGGACTCTCCACCATTGTTGCACTGCAGCACTGCTGTCATCAGCAAACACCAAAGTGCACACAAATTCTGATCTGACTGTTCTCATTCATGTCACACGACTGCAAATCAGATAAGTATCTAGTCTAGGACCACATATGAAAGAAAGTGACTCACATCTGATTTGAAAAGACCGGATATCTGTGTCCACACAGCCCTGAGGTCATCAGGTGTGAGTCACATTATAGCAGAAAAATCAGATCGGAGTCACTTCAGCCTGTAATGTGAACGTAGTCAGTGAGACGTCTAATTTGGTGTGTAGCTTCAGTGTCTTATGGAAGAAATGTTCTCAATGAGTCTCAAAGCAGATGCAGGTTTTAATATTATTATTATTAGTATTAATATTATTACTGAAGTTTCAGATTTTTGTTTGGTTCTGTTTGGCAGGAGGGGAAAGACAAGGCCTTCCTGCTTGAAAAGTTAAAAAAGCTTCAAAGTCAATCAATGTCATCTTTATATCAGGACCCGAGTCTGGAGGCCATGGGTTCAAAGGTTAGTTGAGACCTTTTCTAGTTTGACTGACGTTTTTCTTCATCACAGTGGAGCTTTGAAAGAAAGCTGTAGACATCTTTGATAGGAGATGAAGTAACTGGCGAGCCAGCGATATGCCAGTCACTCCATTTTTAGGGAGCCATTGTCTCCACAAGCAAAATGACCTGCTGGCCTTCTTTTTGTCCCCAGTTTTAAGAGCGGGTCCTTACAGGATTTGTAAGAGGAGGACAGGCCACTCCTTTGATATTAACATGAAGAAAGACGCCTCATCTCTGTTTCAGGCTACTCGATGTGAACCTCTGTGTCCTGTTGCCACCACCTAGTGACATTTTCTTGTCATTTTGCCTAGATCCATGGGAGTGAGTGGACGTGGCATGCATACTGTAGACGAGAGGCCGACATACACTAACTAAACACCGAGGCTGTCAAGAATTGGCATTTCCTTTCATTTTTTTGATACATTTTCCAAAATCTATACATCTATTGGAGTGGTTTTTTTGTCCCAAGAAAAAAATTTTTGAATTTATTTTTTCCAAGAAGCTTCTTGAAAGAAAGTTCAAATTGTTTATTGGTATTATGCAGTGCCATTTTGTTTTATTATGGGTGCCACCGTTTTCTGTGCATTAGCATTATGTTTTCATGGTAGTGGTTTCCCAGAATGCACCAGGGGGTGTACAGCGTGTAAAGTCACCATATAAAAGGTGGCTCACACAAGTGTCTGACCTTTAGGTAGTTGTTGTTTTCTTTTCTTTAACAAATGATTCTCCTGGGTTAAGACTTTGATTCTGAGTTCACAGCTTGGCACGGATGAAAGAGCTTATTGATTTCCGGTTCCTGAAACTCGGCCTCGATCTTCTGACTCCTTGACGTCAATCTCCCCCTGGCCCCCGTCTCATATTTTCTGTCTGCATGAAAGAACCATTTATTTCTATAGCACATTTTCATACAAAGATGTCGCTCAAAGTGCTTTACAGGGATGAAGAAAAACACAAAATACAGAAATAAAATTAGGTAACACTAGTTAACATTAAATAAAAGTAAGGAGGACAGAAAAAAAAAAAAAAAAAACTCCAGACAGCAGGAGAAAAAAAAAACCAAAATCTGCAGGGGCTCCAAGGCCACGAGACCACCTGGCCAGCCCCCTCTAGGCATTCTACCTAACATCAATGATCTCAATCAGTTCTCATGGTTTACAGGCTTCACGTGGAAGAATTAGATCAGTGGTTCTCAAACTGTGGGGCGGGCCCCTCTAGGGGGGCATGAAGTAACAAAAAGGGGGGCGCAAAGATGTGAAAAAAAGAAAACAAGAATCGAAAATATGACAAATACTTCTATTGAAACCAAACCAAATTAACTTAAACTACATTCTGATACTAGAAAAATAAATATAGAGTTAGATAAATGTCGATAAAAGTTAAGTAGGTATAATAAAATATGCATCTATGATATATCATTAATTAAAAAAGAACAAATTGGTATTAGTGGGCTCCTTTCAAAAAAATGTTAGGGGGTGGCGCAATTAAAACTGTTATGAAAACTCGGGTCACAAATACTTAAGGGTTGAGAAACGCTGGATTAGATGATGACGGTCATGTGGACCTCTGGGCTTCAATACATCAGCGTAGGGACATCACGGTGTTTTCATCAGGTGGTGGTGGCACAGATAGCCACCACAGAAAACCGGAAAAAGAACAGCAGGGAGAGTAGGGGTTAGTACGGATTTCAGAGCCACCATGAATGATAATGATAATTAAATGCATATTCAGAATATCAGGGTTAAACTAAAATGAACCCAGCGCTAGCTTTACTGTTTGAAGAGCCTCTGGACCTTCAATGTGATGATTTAATTGTTTATTATAGACAGACAGACAGACAGACAGACAGACAGACAGACAGACAGACAGACAGACAGACAGACAGACAGACAGACAGATAGATAGATAGATAGATAGATAGATAGATAGATAGATAGATAGATAGATAGATAGATAGATAGATAGATAGATAGATAGATAGATAGATAGGTACTTTATTAATCCCAAGGGGAAATGTTCTACCAGACTGTCATGGCATGTGCCACATTCTGCACTGTGATGTTCTGGGGTTCTGTAATTACAGTTGGCGATGTTAATAAGTTGGACAAGCTCACCAAAAAAGCTGGTAATGTCTCTGCTCTGGACAATCAGGTGGTAATGGCTGAGAAGATTGGTGTCTAACTGAATTACACCGTCAGGAATCTTGGCATGACTCTGGACTCCTCACTTTCATTCATTCAATATCCTGTCATTTTAAAATTCAGAGTCCTCACTAATTATGCCGGACAACTCCGAGCTCAGACCCCAGTTCTCAGTCGGTTGGACTACTGTGACTTTCTCCTGGTGGGGCTTCCTTCAACTGCCATCTAACCTCCCCAGCTCCTCCAGAATGCATGTGCTTGATCTTATCTATTCTCCGGTATGTGGACGATAACGAGTAACGTTCTCTTTTAACTCTTTCAGGGCTGAATATTTTTAGTTTTTTATAAAAACACACAAAGCAATGTTTTCACATATTGTTTTGTCTTGGTAGAGTAATATATGACTCTACATTCCCCTTTTGTATTATTAATATGTAGCCTTTGTCAGAATGCCTCAAATCTCACAGACTTACCACTGTTTATAAGGTATTGTAACGGTCCGTTGCCACTAAGATTCACAGCGTTGAAGAGACTGTGATTTATTTATTTTTTTGGTGGAGATTCCAGGGACGCACCCAGCTTTGGCCCGAGCCGCACACACTCACAGAGACAAAAAATGAAACAATTAAAGAATGTATTAAACACTACTGCGGTGGGTTGGCACCCTGCCTGGGATTGGTTCCTGCCTTGTGCCCTGTGTTGGCTGGGATTGGCTCCAGCAGACCCCCGTGACCCTGTGTTCGGATTCAGCGGGTTGGAAAATGAATGGATGGATGGATTAAACACTAAGACACGAAATATAACTACAGTACACGCTAAATGATCCCACCCCTGTTCCCTTTCAGCGATGTACAATAAACACGAATTCGACAATAACAAACCACTAACAAAAACCACACACTGTAAAGTCAATGGAAAACGGCAACTGAGGGAGATAATCCAGAGATCAGCACGTTGAATGGAAATGTAAAGGTAGTCCTACTGGTATTTCCTGATGAGATGAAGACGGGTGAATGGGATCAGAAGCACTCCTTTCTTCACAGGATAACAACAAACCCTCAGACAGCCCTCTTGTGAAGGAAGACACCAGACAGACCATTACCCAAAACAAGAGACGATCTCCAGGACAAAACAAGAATCCACAGGTATCTGAACGGAAGGCCAACAGACGGGAAACTCCAGACACAAAACACCAAACACTTTTTTTCTTTTGGTATTACTGGCCCTCTTTTAAATGTCGCGCTGGCCTCCTTGTACCCAACAGCCCCTGCACCCTCAGTAGATGACCAATCAGAGCCACTGCGGGGACTGCTGGGAGTGTAGCACTGCTACAGTATTGTACCATATAACTTCTCCCCACCTTCCCTTCTACATTTATAACCTCAGACAATTAGGTGTAGTAAAAGACAGGCAGGAGTTAATAATGTATTATTGATAATATTCATAAATAATAACAATAAGCAAAGTACATGTAATTATTGGCAACCATACAACCTGATAAATGCTGATGTGTAGTTTCAGGCGGCACACCGACTTGTCAGTTACTTTAAATGTCTCTAGTTAAGACCTCATTTGTGGTCAGCTTTCTTCAGAACAGGCCGCATGCCTGTCTCAATATGGCTGCCGAGCTGTGCTCTCCATTGTGTTGTCCTTTTCAGTTCATGGTGTGTGAGATGCTCCTTCATACAATACAATACAATTTATTTTTGTATAGCCCCAAATCACACAAGATGGGCTTTAACAGACCCTGCCTCTTGACAGCCCCCCAGCATTGACTCTCTAAGAAAACAGCAAAACCTTTGTAGGGAAAAAATGGAAGAAACCTCGGGAAAGGCAGTTCAAAGAGAGACCCCTTACCAGGTAGGCTGGGCATGCAGTGGGTGTCAAAAAGAAGTGGGGTCAATACAATACAATACAATACACGGAACAGAACAAATCCATCCATCCATCCATCCATTTTCCAACCCGCTGAATCCGAACACAGGGTCACGGGGGTCTGCTTTTAGAAGTACGGAGCAGAATTTAGCAGTAGACGATATCACATAATAAGATTTGGATTTGTTTAGAGTCCTGGAGACCTCATCCATCATGCTGCCTCCCCCATTTGACCATTCCACGGCTGAAACAGCGCTGGGCCAGCCAATCCGATGAAAGGACCCCTCTTTCCCATGATTCCTGCGATCCTCCATCAGGGATGACTTTACCTTAGGCGGGCATCAGTTGGTATGAGAGAGAGAGAGAGAGAGAGAGGAAGGTAAAGCATGCAAATTTATAGATTCCCCGTTCAACCCCTACAGCCAATAGGGTGTCGTGGTACTTAATGGCTTTTGATACAAGCCAATCCCAAACAGCCATTCTTCAGACCAATGGGGCACAGAATACCGTCACACCTGCTCCCCCAAAACCATCTGTTGAGCTGATGTTTGCCAGCTAGGCAGTCTGGCTTTCCTGTGGAGGTTAACTGAGCGAGTCCTGCAGAGAATCACTGGCCAGACTGGTTTGAGGCGCTTCCCCCAACCCTGTCGTAATTTACAAACTCAGCCCTAATTAACCTTCAGACCATTCCTGTTCTTATCAATGACAGACATTAGTGTTATAAGTTACAAATAAATGCAAAATATTTATCAACTTAATATGCAAAATTTCACATCACAACACATATAAATCAACATGAAATGACTGTTGCTGCCTACTATGGCTGCTGTTGGCTGTGAGGGGGCGGTTCGATGGGCAGCAGGAGTGGCTGGCTGTCTTTGTGCAGCAGGTGGGTGGCGGTGCCAGTCTCAGCATGAAGCAATCTGGTTTGTACCGCTTGTCATCATAAGTGGTTGTCGTCCTGGGCGAACGTTGCTATAGGCAACTGAAAACCGATCAACTGATGCTGGTCCCTCACTTTTGTTTTTGACCTCCATCTCCAAATCACTTGCATCAATCTTGGAGGTCGACAAGTCAGACTCCGATTCAGCAATAACAGGGAAAACGTTGTCCACGGACTACGTTGCTTTGCGAATTCTCTTTGGTTTCTCGGTACATGTCAATGCTATTTTAGAAGCTGTTTGCTTTTCACTACTCATGCATGCATAGGGAACTGAGGTCAGATCAACAAAGCTAACGTTCCTTCTAGCAAAGGAAAGTCAAATTATAACGTAACCACAAGTTTTGTTGTAGTTTACAGCTGATTACTGTCCTCTACCCCTGAAGTTCAACATCAGCCCTGAAAGGGTTAACTAATAAACACATGCGTTACCGGTAACGTAATCAAAAGTCCATCCTCATGTCACCATTTTATGTTCTTCTTGTAATGTGGAGAACAAACCTTCACACATCATTCCAGATGTGGTCTTAAAGTGTATCTTATATCTTAAGCATCAGCCCTCTTCACTTATATTCACATAGTATGGACAGTATTTATGTAACCCAGTCAGGCTTTGGGGGTGATGCCTAATTTAATGATTTTGGGATGACATGGCATGTTCATGTTCATGCTGACTGTCCCTACTCTTGACAAACCTGCCAGGACTGGACAATGCTTCTCTATTTCTTGGTCCAAACCTGTAGAATGATCTCCCTTTGCCTATTGTGACGCTAGAGGGCGCTGTCGCTCCTCCAAACCCGTAGACAACACGTCCAGACACCAGGCAAAAGTATCAGAAATGAATTTAATTTCTTCAACAGTATGCACAAAGCACCTCCACAATACTCAATAATAATCAATAATCACTACAAAAATCACAATAAATCCTCCTCTCCACCGAGCAGCTCCGTCACCCTTCCTCCCAACTCCGGCTCAGCTTACTGGGTTTCCCACAGTCCTTTAAAGAATCCTTGAACCGGAAGCGCTCCTGTCCTTCAGTCCACGTGATCCAATAGCACTTCCGGGTCAGATGAAAACTCTTATTTTTCTTCAGCCCGGAAGTACTTCAGTTCTTCCGTCCCCGTGACTTGGGAGTACTTCCAGGCTATGGGGAAAATAGAAATCCCTATGTTTCCCTGCAGCATCGCCTGGCAGCACCCACAGTATCCAGCAGGGTTGTGAAGCCGAACTCCATTTTCCATGATGCCCTGTGGGAATCCGGGGCACCTCCATGGTGCAGGGAGGACTCCATCTAGCGGCCTGAATGTATTGGTCGGGATAAGCTGCCGGCCAACTCTCACACTATCTGAACTGCATTCAGTTTCCTCGTGTTTAGCCATCTTTTGAAAACTCTGCTTTTCATTTAATATTTTGCTGCTGCTTAGTGTCTCTTCTAGAGGACAGCTGCTGTTGTGCAGACAAAGAGTTTAGGTTATGGATTTGTGTCTTAGTGTTGTTGCAGGTGTAATTATGTAGTAGCAGAAATACGACTCCCTTTTCCTTGCTTTTTGCCCTTCTTCTCTGTTGGTTTTGATGGTAGAATAAGACAACCTGGATAGATAGCAGCTCTTCTTTCTTGGAGTCCAGGCATCCCATATGTCTAGACGGCCAGATGGCTCTTTGTCTTAGTACACAGATTGGTCTCTGGTCCAGCATGGTCTTTGGATAGAATGATGGATTAAGACAGAGACTCCCTGAATGAATGCCAGAGGATTGACATGTTATAGGACATGACACTGAGGAACACAGGCCAGGGCTGATCCACTTTCAAAGCCCAGGCACCCCAATTTCAGAGGACACTAGAAGTTATCCTAATTAGATATAAATATTTGGAGACGCTGATGTTCAGGTAAGCTCTTCTTCTTCAGGCTAAGTGGGTAATGAACAGTGCTAGCTCGGATTAACAAGAAAACCTTAATTTCAGCAGGACATCCAGGATAGAGAGGTGAGAGGCTCCAGTCAGAGCAGGACTCCGTCTAAGGGTACCTCCACTTTTCAGTTAGGAAGATCTCAAAGTCTACAGGAGACGAGTAACAGGAGACAGCCCGCCAGTTTTTCAGGGGAGAGGTGGAGTGCTAGAGACTCTGAACATGAATATGTCCTTCCAGATATATTGGAGGAGCCTCAACAGCAGCCCTGGCCTGGGGCGTCAGGTTCTCAGCAGGTAAATGGCAGGTGGGACACGCAAGTGTGGCTGGGATCTTTTGGTCTTCTGTCATAATATGAAAAAGCATTTTGAAGAAAGGAGAGGTGGAAGAATCAACCAAAACTCAACCACAAGCGTCTGTCCCTTTCTTCAGCATTAAGGTAGGAGAGTCTTACATGTGCTCAAGTGAACCCATTTTTACTTTACAGAGACTTGAAGGAGTAGAGTGTAGTGTGTCCCAGATCACCTCTCCAGCCCTCACATCTTCACATTCACCAGCCCGTTACAAAGATGAGCCTGCAATCTGCTGCACCACTTTTGGTGACCACCAGAGCTGAGTGTTACTGTGGCTAAATATGCCATCTATAACCTCCAGCGAGAGAAGGTTTACACTTAACATTCATTAACTTAATGGTTCCTAATGTTCCTAAAACAGAGGTAAACTAAAATGTGTGTTAGAGTTTTATCATGGAAGGGCTCTAGGGGTCCCTATTCTCATATTTGGACTCCTTATTGCATAAACATGAACAGGATGTCCCAAATCCCCACTATATCCCTCATACTTGCACTCAACACCAGGTTATAAACCAAAACAAACAGGAGAGAAGGTTTGCACTTTTATTCATGCATTATATATTCATGTTCTATAACCCTAATTTCCGAAATGTGCCTAAGACCAAAGCAAAGTAATGAGTGTGGCAAATCATTCCAAATACAACCTGGATAGATAGCAGCTCTTCTTGCTAGGAGTCCAGGTATCCATTATGCCTAAGATAATGAACAGTGCCAGCTCAGATTAACAAGAAAACCTTAATTTCAGCAGGACATCCAGGATAGAGAGGTGAGAGGCTCCAGTCAGAGCAGGACTCCATCTGAGGGCACCTCCACTTTTCGGTTAGGAAGATCTCAAAGTCTACAGGAGATGAGTAGCAGGAGACAGCCAGCCAGTTTTTCAGGGGAGAGGCGGAGTGCTAGAGACGCTGAACATGAATATGTCCTTCCAGATATATTGGAGGAGCCTCAACAGCAGCCCTGGCCTGGGGCGTCAGGTTTTCAGCAGGTAAATGGCAGGTGGGACACACAAGTGTGGCTGGGATCTTTTGGTCTTCTGCCATGATATGAAACAGCATTTTGAAGAAAGGAGAGGTGGAAGAATCAGCCATTACTGAATCACAAGTGTTTGTCCCTTCCTTCAGCACTTAGTTAGGAGAGTCTTACATGTGCGGCTTACCTGTTGGCCACATGTCCAGAAATGTGTGGTCAGAATGACTGAGAATTCCAATTGTCTAATTGTTTCATCTTTGTAGAGTGATAAGGTGAACCCATTTGTACTTTACATAGACTTGAAGGAGTAGAGCGTAGTGGAATGATCTCCCTTTGCCTATCTGAACCGTACTCAGTTTCCTCGTGTTTAGCCATCTATTTAAAAACGCACCTTTTCCTTCAATATTTTGGTGCTGCTTAGTGTCTCTTCTAGAGGACAGCGGCTGTTGTGCACACAAAGAGTTTAGGTTATTAATTTGCGTCTTAGTCTAGTTGCCGGTATAATTGTGTAGTAGCAGAAATACGACTCCCTTTTCCTTGCTTTTTGCCCTTGTTCTCTGTTGGTTTTGATGGTAGAATAAGACAACCTGGATAGATAGCAGCTCTTCTTTCTTGGAGTCCAGGCATCCCATATGTCTAGACGGCCAGATGGCTCTTTGTCTTAGTAAACAGATTGGTCTCTGGTCCAGCATGGTCTTTAGATAGAATGATGGATTAAGACAGAGACTCCCTGAATGAATGCCAGAGGATTGACATGTTATAGGACATGACACTTTGGAACACAGGCTAGGGCTGATCCACTTTCAAAGCCCAGGCACCCCCATTTCAGAGGACACTAGAAGTTATCCTAATTAGATATAAATATTTGGAGATGCTGATGTTCAGGTAAGCTCTTCTTCTTCAGGCTAAGTGGGTAATGAACAGTGCCAGCTCAGATTAACAAGAAAACCTTAATTTCAGCAGGACATCCAGGATAGAGAAGTGAGAGGCTCCAGTCAGAGTAGGACTCCATCTGAGGGCACCTCCACTTTTCAGTTAGGAAGAGCACCAAGTCTACGGGAGATGAGCAACATGAGACAGCCCGCCAGTATTTCAGGGGAGAGACGGAGTGCTAGAGATGCTGAACAGGAATATGTCCTTCCAAATATGTTGCAGGAGCCTCAACAGCAGCAGTGGCCTGAGGTGTCAGGTTTTCAGCAGGTAAATGGCAGGTGGGACATGCAAGTGTGGCTGGGATCTTTTGGTCTTCTGCCATAATATGAAAAAGTACTTTCAAGAAAGGAGAGGTGGAAGAATCAGCCATTACTGAATCACAAGTGTTTGTCCCTTCCTTCAGCACTTAGTTAGGAGAGTCTTACATGTGCGGCTTAGCTGTTGGCCACATGTCCAGAAATATGTGGTCAGAATGACTGAGAATTCCAATTTTTCATCCAAGGTTTCATCATTGTAGAGTGATAAGGTGAACCTATTTTTACTTTACAAAGACTTGAAGGAGTAGAGTGTAGTGTGTCCACACTACAGCCCTCACATGTTCACATTCACCAGCCCGTTACAAAGATGAGCCTGCAATCTGCTGCTCCACTTTTGGTGACCGCCAGACCTGAGTGCTACTGTGGCTAAATACGCCATCTATAACCTCCAGCGTGAGAGGGATTACACTTAACATTCATTAACTTAAGGTTCCTAATGTGCCTAAAACAGGTAAAGTAAAATGAGTGCAAGAAACTACCAGTGCAGCCTGGATGGATAGCAGCTCTCCTTGCTAGGAGTCGTAGCTCAACAGGCAGGTTGATTTTCAGGTAAACTGCTCTCTGATTGGAGGTGACATTGAGCTTCTCTATAACTCTGAATTTATGTCATTCTTGTGCTCCTCCGGTGCGTCTCTTGGATCAGTGGGATGTTGCAGTGTGTGGGGCCGCATCCCCTTTCACGTTCGGGCCTTGTGCCCTTTGACCAGAGCTGGCTTGGCGTGACTTGTGTTCTTGGAATCTTCAAACAGCTAAGTGTTTTGTTTATAGCCCTGGACGATAGCAAACATGTCTTTGGTCCTTGCAGACTCACAACCTGTGATTAATATGCATGTAGAGATCCCAGATTCTTAGTTTAAACTCGACCTGACCTGGGATTCTCTGAGTAGAACAGGCACATGGAGATCTTACCTATTCTTGAGCATATGGAAGAAAAGTTTTTCTTATGACTTATGAAGTTTTTTTCCTTAATACATGCTTTATCACTACAAATATGTACAGTATTAATATTAAATGTAAAATGTAAAAATATATATATATATGTATGAAAGCAAATCACACCAAGCAATTATTTCAAAGTCCTTCCTCTAGATCAGGGGTGCCCACACTTTTACAGCTTGCAGGCTACTTTTAAAATGACCAGGTCGAAATGATCTACCTACATTAAAAATGCTATATATATATATATATATATATATATATATATACAGTGGAACCTCGGTTGATGAACGTCTCGGTACACGTACAAATCGGTTTACGACCACACACTCGGTATACGAACGAGCCAGTTTCTCTTTCGGTTTGTACGTGTTCAGTCTCTCCCTGTGCATTTCCTGTGCAGCGAGCGAGCGAGCAAAAGAGAGAGAGAGCGTGACACACACACACAGGTGCGCGAGAGAGAGGCGACACACAGAGGAGCGCGTGTGAGAGAGAGGCTCACACACACACACACACACACACACACACAGGCGCTCCAGGCTCACAAAAGAGAGAGCGAGCGAGAGAGGGAGGACTGGACACATAAGGTAGAGAAGGCTTGTCTTTGTTTTCAGTTCTGTTTACAGCAATTGGTTCGTAGCGTGCATTGTTGCAATGTTACTTTTCTTTGTGGTTTATTAAATTACGGATTTTTAAAATGTTCTTTTTTTTTCCCTGTGCTTAAAACTCATTAAAAAAAAGTGTTTTTAGCGAGCGGTTCCTAGCACTGTAGCGTGAACTATTGCAGTGTTAAGTTTTCTGTTGTTCAAGGTTTTCTCAGTGTTATTCAATGTTTTTACATTTAAAATGCACAGCGTAATAGTAAACTATGGTATAATTAACTATATTTGTGCTTAAAAACTAAAAAAATATATATTTACATACAGTTCGTACGGTCTGGAACGGATTAATTGTATTTACATTCAATCCTATGGGGGAAATTGCTTCGGTTCACGACCAAATCGGTTTACGACCAGAGTTTTGGAACGAATTACGGTCGTGAACCGAGGTTTCATTTTATATATTGTGAAATAAGCGTCCCGGACACAGGCAGGCAGACACATTTAAATCCATCACCACACGTTTATTTTACAACTAATATATACAAGTCTTATGTGCACCACACTAACAAACCCCCACAGTCTCTCATAATCCTGGCTCTTCACAGGCCGTCTCTCTTTCTCTTCACAAACACTCAGGGCCTCTCCTTGCCGCCTCCTCTGACCTCGTCCACCTCCTCACCCGACTCCAGCCTTGATTGTAGGGAGGCGGCTCCTTAAATAGGCAGGCGGCTGCGGACCACACCCGGCCACCTGCCACAATATATATATATATATATACTGAGTATACTTTATACATAAGATATATGTTGTTATACCTTGCATAACTGAATAACCCTTATGGCACAATAACAATTCAATACATTTATGGTCACTACAGTATTTGGTTTTAATTATCTTCATGTGGGAAAAGGCTGACTCGGATAAATAAGTAGAGCCGAATAATGCAGTCAAGGAGGCAGCACATTTCCTCATGTTTGGGAACTTTTCCTCTGTCAGTAAGTTCCAAAACTGTCCAAGAGCCCCAGACTTCAGCTGAATGTCATCCTGTAGTGTCAGAATCTCATCCTCCACTGTAGAGGAGTTTTAGGTGAAACAGTGTTGCAATTTTTGATGCGGGTGAATCCCCCTCAACATCTTCCCTAAATGGACAGCTCTTAAATGTAGCGATTGGGTCAAGTAAAGCTGAGTCTTGAAACTGTCTATCAAAGTCTGACAGACAATTTTCAATCTGCTCAGTGTAGCGTATGCTGTCAAGTTGCCTACACGCCTTCCATTGCGTCTCCAGCTCTGACGCGAGGTTTTGGATGTTCCCCAAATGAAGGCGCTGCAGCTTTGAGGACAGATGTTGCATTTTTCGTTTGAAAGAATTAGATAGATAGATAGATAGATAGATAGATAGATAGATAGATAGATAGATAGATAGATAGATAGATAGATAGATAGATAGATAGATAGATAGATAGATAGAGTCACAAACTCGACAAAGAGCCATAGAAAGGTGTGGGGCAGCCACCCGTATATCATTTCCTGGCAGCAAAATTGAATAAAGTGATAGCACTGATGTGCACAAATCAGAGTCCAAAACAGAACATAGGGGATAGGGGAAAGGTGGCGGCTTTTAAAGGCCAGTGTAGGAAGTGACCTCAAAGAGGCCAGAAACAGAAGTGTCTTCATCCATAGGCTCAGGCCCGGAAATGACATCAGAGGGGCTGGAACCAGGAAGGTCTTCATCCATAGGCTCGGACCCGGAAGTGACATCAAAGGGGTCGGAACCAGAATTGATGTCATCAGGGCCAGGAGGAATTTCCCATGAACGGCCTACAGAAAAGTGAAAAAAGATGCAGTGCACTCTGCCATATTCCGGTCTGGCTCAGAATTACCCTCATTCAAGCCCTTTAGCTGCCTCCCATGCACATGTGTGGTAATAGATAGATAGATAGATAGATAGATAGATAGATAGATAGATAGATAGATAGATAGATAGATAGATAGATAGATAGATAGATAGATAGATAGATAGATGTGAAAGGCACTATATGATAGATAGATAGATAGATAGATAGATAGATAGATAGATAGATAGATAGATAGATAGATAGATAGATAGATAGATAGATAGATAGATAGATAGATAGATAGATAGATAGATAGATGTGAAAGGCACTATAAAATAGATACATAGAGCTTTATCATGGAAGGGCTCTAGGGGTCCCTGTTGTCACTTTTGGTCTCTTTATTGCATAGACGTGATCAGATGTCCCAGATCCCCACTATAGCCCTCATACCTGCACTCAACACCAGGTTACAAACCAAAACAAGCAGGAGAGAAGGTTTGCACTTTTATTCATGCATTATGGATTAATATTTTATTATTTGAAGTTCCTAAATATACGCAAGACTGAAACAAAGTAATGAGTGTGGTAAATCATTCCAAATACAACCTGGATTCTGACTGTCCTTGCTCTTCACAAACCTTTCCTTCAATATTTTGGTGCTGCTTAGTGTCTCTTCTAGAGGACAGCTGCTATTGTGCAGACAAAGAGTTTAAGGATATGGATTTGTGTCCTAGTCTAATTGTGGGTATAGTTAAGTAGTAGCAGAAATACGACTCCCTTTTCCTTGCTTTTTGCTCTCTGTTGGTTTTGGTGGTAGAATAAGACAGAGGATTGACATGTTATAGGAATTAACACTGAGGAACACAGGCCAGGGCTGATCCACTTTCAAAGCCCAGGCACCCCCATTTCAGAGGACACTAGGAGTTATCCTAATTAGATATAAATATTTGGAGATGCTGATGTTCAGGTAAGCTCTTCTTCTTCAGGCTAAATGGATAATGAACAGTGCCAGCTCGGATTAACAAGAAAACCTTAATTTCAGCAGGACATCCAGGATAGAGAGGTGAGAGGCTCCAATCAGAACGGGACTCCATTTGAGGGCACCTTCCCTGTTCAGTTAAGAAGAGCACCAAGTCTACAGGAGACGAGTAACAGGAGACAGCCCACCAGTTTTTCAGGGGAGAGGCAGAGTGCTAGAGACGCTGAACGAGAATACGTCCTTCCAAATGTATTGCAGGAGCCTCAACAGCAGCCCTGGCCTGGAGCGCCAGGTTTTCAGCAGGTAAATGGCAGGTGGGACACACAAGTGTGGCTGGGGTCTTTTGGTCTTCTGTCATAATATGAAAAAGTACTTTCAAGAAAGGAGAGGTGGAAGAATCAGCCATTACTGAATCACAGTGTTTGTCCCTTCCGTCAGCACTTAGTTAGGAGAGTCTGACATGTGCGGCTTACCTGTCCAGAAATGTGTGCTCAGAATGACTGAGAATTCCAATTTTTCATCCAAAGTTTTATCATTGTATTGTGCTCGGGTGAACCTATTTTTACTTTACAAAGACTTGAAGGAGTAGAGTGTAGCATGTCCCAGATCACCTCTCCAGTCCTCACATGTTCACATTCAGCAGCCCGTTACAAAGATGAGCCTGCAATCTGCTGCACCACTTATGGTCACTGCCAGAGCTAAATACGCCATCTATAACCTCCAGCGTGAGAGGGATTACACTTAACATTCATTAACTTAAGGTTCCTAATGTGCCTAAAACAGAGGTAAAGTAAAATGAGTGCAAGAAACTACCAGTGCAGCCTGGATGGATAGCAGCTCTCCTTGCTAGGACTCTGAGCTCAACAGGCAGGTTGATTTTCAGGTAAACTGATGTCTGATTGGAGGTGACATTGAGCTTCTCTATAACTCTGAATTTATGCCATCCTTGTGCTCCTCCGGTGCGTCTCTTGGATCAGTGGGACATTGTAGTGTGGGGGCTGTGTCCCCTCTCACGTTCGGGCCTTGTGCCCTTTGACCAGAGCTGGCTTGGCGTGACTTGTGTTCTTGGAATCTTCAACCAGCTAAGTGTTTTGTTTATAGCCCTGGACGATAGCAAACATGTCTGATTGGAGGTGCCTCTGAATTTATGCCATTCTTGTCCTCCTCTTGGTGACCATTGGGCAGTGTTGTGCAAGTTCACACCTCACAAGAACTCACTCAAAGTTCAGTTCACACAATTTGAAAATGAATAAATTCACATTCTTAGTTCGCAATTTCAATTTTGAACTAATTCAGAGTGAGAGTAAATGACCCATGAGTTGACTTTTTTCAATTTTGCATGCCTTATATTCAGCTATTACAGTGTTCATGAATAAAATACAATAATTATGAAAACTTTTTTATTTAAATACACTTTATTGAGTTACACCCAGCAACAAACATGTATAACTATACAGTATATGCTAATATCCTCCCAATCAAAAAAGAAATTAAATAGATGCCAGTATACATATAATTTACTGCCCTATTTCCAACCGTGTGACACAAATGGTGACTTTGGAGCCAGCGTGTAGGTGAACTAACTGATTATGCTGCCGGTCAAAATTTGCATCACATATTGCATGTCCAACAGGGAAAAATATAAAGTGGCCTCATGAAGTCCAACGTTTTCCTAAAAGCGAAAGCAGAGCTTCACCGCATGCTCGTGTCAGCAGGGGTGCAACTTAAGCACAGGTAGGCAGACATGGACAGCGCCGATTAGATTTGACGTTATTTTTTTCCAAATATAAATAAATAGCAAAAAAATTCATACAAAATAAATATTCATAAAAATCCACTTTTTGTGCTTATCTGAATACCGTATTCAGATTCGGCTCCACCCCTACATGACAGGTTAAGGCAAAACGTTTAATCTGGACTTAAACCAGATCCAGAATGTCACATGAAGCTGAACCAGCTCACGTTCAAGTTCTTCACTTGCAAATACGTTACGTTAAGTTCACCGTTCTTAGAAAAATGAGTTTGTTCAATGAAGGACTCGTTCATGCACAACACTACCATCGGGGTTGAGTGCTGCTGTGGCTAAATACGCCCCACTTTCTCTTACATCTACAACCTCAGGCAATGCTATACTGTAGTGGACAATTCAATTATACATCTGGACAATGGCAAACATGTCCTTTGTCCTCGCAGACTCACAGCCTGTGAATAATATGCATGTAGAGATCCCAGATTCTGATAAACTGCTCTCTGAATGGAGGTGACATTGGACTTCTCTATAACTCTGAATTTATGCCATTCTTGTGCTCCTCCTGTGCGTCTCTTGGACCAGTTGGACATTATGGTGTAGGGGCTGAGTCCCCTCTCATGTCCTGGCCTTGTGCCCTTTGACCAGAGCTGGCTTGGCATGACTTGAGTTCTTGGAATCTTCAACCAACTAAGTGTTTCGCTTTTAGCCCTGGACGATAGCAAACATATCTTTGGTCCTTGCAGACTCACAGCCTGTGATTAATATGCATGTAGAGATCCCAGATTCTTAGTTTAAACTCAACCTGACCTGGGATTCTCTGAGTAGATCAGGCATAGAAAGATCTTAGCTATTCTCGAGCATATGGGAGGTTACAAGAAAAGTTTTTCTTATGACTATGAAGTTTTTTTCCTTAATACATGCTTTATCACTACAAATATGTATGGCTTAATATTTTATGTAAAATATGAAAGCAAATCCTTCCATCCATCCATCCATTATCCAACCTGCTATATCCTAACTACAGGGTCACGGGGGTCCACTGGAGCCAATCCCAGCCAACACAGGGCACAAGGCAGGAAACAAACCCTGGGCAGGGTGCCAGCCCACCGCAGGGCACACACACACACACCTACATACCAAGCACACACCAGGGACAATTTAGAATCGCCAGTCCACCTAACCTGCATGTATTTGGACTGTGGGAGGAAACCCACGCAGACACGGGGAGAACATACAAACACCACACAGGGAGGACCCGGGAAGCGAACCCAAGTCTCCTAACTGTAAGGCAGCAGCGCTGCCACTGCGCTGAAAGCAAATCACACCAAGCAATTATTTAAAAGTCCTTCCCCTAGATACATACAAAAGGCACTATGTAATAGATAGATAGATAGATATATATAGATGTGAAAGGCACTATATAATAGATAGATAGATAGATAGATAGAAATGAAAGGCACTATATAATAGATAGATAGATAGATAGATAGATAGATAGATAGATAGATAGATAGATAGATAGATAGATAGATAGATAGATAGATAGATAGATAGATAGATAGAAATGAAAGGCACTATATAATAGATAGATATAGATAGAAATGAAAGGCACTAAATAATGATAGATAGATAGATAGATAGATAGATAGATAGATAGATAGATAGATAGATAGATAGATAGATAGATAGATAGATAGAAATGAAAGGCACTATATAATAGATAGATAGAAATGAACAGTACTAAATAATGATAGATAGATAGATAGAAATGAAAGGCACTATATAATAGATAGATATAGATAGAAATGAAAGGCACTAAATAATGATAGATAGATAGATAGATAGATAGATAGATAGATAGATAGATAGATAGATAGATAGATAGATAGATAGATAGATAGAAATGAAAGGCACTATATAATAGATAGATAGATAGAAATGAATGGCACTAAATAATGATAGATAGATAGACAGAAAGATAGAAATGAAAGACATTATATAATAGATAGATAGATAGAAATGAAAGGCACTATATAATAGATAGAAATGAAAGGCACTATATAATAATGAAAGGCACTATATAATAGATAGAAATGAAAGGCACTATATAATAGATAGATAGATAGAAATGAACGGCACTAAATAATGATAGATAGAAATGAAAGGCACTATATAATAGATAGATAGATAGATAGAAGTGAAAGGCACTATATAATAGATAGATAGCAGCTCTTCTTGCTAGGAGACTGCCAGATGGCTCTTCTTCTTCCTGAGCTGGTTGGTCTCTGGTCCAGTTTGGTCTTTGGATGGAATGATGGAGTAACACAGAGACTCCCTGAATGAATGCCAGTCTTGTGCTTCCTTGATGTGCCACTTGGTCCAGCAGGACGTTGTAGTGTAAGGCCTAACTCCTCTCATGTGCAGGCCTCTCTTTGACTAATGGTGTTTAGGCATTGAAATGTCAACCAACTCTGCTCTTGACTGTGGCCCTTGGATTAAGCCAAAGTTGTTTTTTTTTTTTGTCCTTGCATATTTACAGCTTACTCGTGATGGACCCAAGCGTTTGGTTTATTTTGATTCTAATCTCTCAGTAGAACAAGCATACAAGATCTTTTCTATTCTCTGGTACATGTGTGGTAACAAGTAACATTCTCTTCTGACTAATAATCTCATGCTTTACCAGTAACATAATCAAAAGTCCATCCTCATGTCACCATTTTATGTTCTTCTCTTAATGTGGAGGACAAACCTTGAAACGTCATCCCAGATGTGGTCTTAAAGTGTATTTTATATCTTAAGCATCAGCCCTCTTCATTGGTACTCACATAGTATGGGCAGTGCCATATGTAACCTAGTCAGGCTTTGGGTGTGATACCTCATTTAATGATTTGGAGATGACATGGCATGTTCATGTTTAGATCTCTGCTGATAGTCAGCAATGACTGCATAATCTGTGATCATCCATCTGATTTCCTTTCTTTCTTCTTCTGTTCACAGGCCCCGCCAAATTACATTCCTCCGGATTATCCCGTGGATGGTGAGTTTTACACAGAAGAGGATATGCCATAAACAGCCTTAACAGTCACACGTAATGATGAGACTAAACCTGGTGAAAACACTTTGACAGCTCACTGGTGCACATGGATAGCAAGGCCATTTTGAATGACATTCCTGTTGTCAAGTAATTTACATCCAGTACCCACCGATTATATTTTACATTCTGCTCGCGCTGTCCATGTCAACAGGGTTTGTAAACGAACTGCCCGAGAAAGTCAAATGGCTCCCAGGTCTAAACCACTAATAGCGGGATACTCAAGCCTGGCCCTGTTATGGCAGTGTGCAGATAAAACAAAATAGAAACCATCCTAATGCCATCCCTGTATTTAATGACGAAAAATGAAGAGGATTTATTAAAATAACAAGCGTATGTGACGTTATAGTAGAAATGAATCCAAAATTATCAGGCCCATTAACCCTTTGAACCCAGGTGCTACAACATGCCCCTGATGCGCCCGGTGGGTTCTCCTCTGAGGCGCATGCTTTGAATTGAATAGCCAAGGACTGAGAATTGATTTATGAAGTGTTGTATCATTGGTTAAATAAATTTGTATATGATTTACATTTTTCGGTTGTACCATTAATTAGAGTTTTGGCAGCTGCTATAAATTTACAAGACTAGGTGGCTTTGCCCCCTGCTCGCTTCGCTCAACAAACCCCCCAAACACCCGGTCTGCGCTACACGCCACCCACTTTGTGTCTCTGCTGCTCGTGTTGTGAAGAGGGGGGCTAAAGACACCCCAAGGAGACGCGGTCGCTCCTCCGAAACCCCCACTTAAACACATGGAGCTCAATTCACTCCTTAAGGAGACTTCTGTGTGTTTGAAGTGTCTGAATAACGTTTCTGTCTCTAAAATCTCCTGTGCAGCTCTGTGACCCAAACGTGATGACGTGTGTGGATTTCACTTTCACCAAACAACTTCTTCTTCTTCTTTCAGCTGCTCCCGTTAGGGGTTGCCACAGCGGATCATCTTCTTCCATATCTTTCTGTACTCGTCATCTTGTTCTGTTAAACCCATCACCTGCATGTCCTCTCTCACCACATCCATAAATCTTCTCTCAGCCCTTCCTCTTTTCCCCTTACCCATCAGCTCTATCCTTAGCACCCTTCTCCCAATATACCCCTCATCTCTCCTCTGTACATGTCCATACCAACACAATCTTGCCTCTCTGACTTTATCTCCTAACCGTTCAACTTGAGCTGACCCTCTAATGTCCTCATTTATAATCCTCTCCATCCTCGTCACCCCCAATGCCAATCTTAACTTCTTTAACTGTGCCACCTCCAGCTCTGTCTCCTGTGCCACTGTCACCAGCCCATATAACATAGCTGGTCTCACTACCGTCCTGTAGACCTTCCCTGTCACTCTTGCTGATACCCGTCTGTCACAAATCACTCCTGACACTCTTCTCCACCCACTCCACTCTGCCTGCACTCTCTTCTTCACTTCTCTTCCACAATCCCCATTACTCTGTACTGTTGATCTCAAGTATTTAAACTCATCCACCTTCGCCAACTCTACTCCCCTCATCCTCACCATTCCACTGACCTCCCTCTCATTCACACATGTGTTCTGTCTTGGTGGTCCTACTGTCCTTCATTCCTCTCCTCTCATATCTCCACCTCTCCAGGGTCTCCTCAACCTGCAGATCACAATGTCATCAGCAAACATCACAGTCCACGAGGACTCCTGTCTAATCTCGTCTGTCAGCCTGTCCATCACCATTGACAATAAGAAAGGGCTCAGAGCCGATCCCTGATGTAATCCCCCCTTCGTCACTCCTACCGCAGACCTCATCACGGTCACACTCCACTCATACATATCCTGTGCCACTCTTACGTACTTCTCTGCCACTCCCGACTTCCTCATACAATACCACAGCTCCTCTCTAGTCACCCTGTCATACTCTTTCTCAGGTCCACAAAGACGCAATGCAACTCCTTCCGGCCTTCTTTAAACTTCTCCATCAACATCCTCAGAGCAAACATCGCATCTGTGCACACAAATCTTTTAATTCTCGTGGATACGCCTCTTCATTAGTAGAAACACAACTTTTCCCTGATGGCAACACGAATTAGACGATCTACAAGTCTCCGACCTAAAGTTTAAAGTCCACACAATATATTCGATCCCTTTTTCGCGAGTAATAATTTCCATTTGTTTGCGCTAATGTGATCTTTACCATCATTTTTTGGAGCCTTTCAAATTTTTGTACTTCAGTTATCAATAACCTGCTCTGCACGTGTCTTTACGACGTTCTACTTTGTCATCTACTCTTTGTCCCGCAGGACGTGAAAGTGTCACTCTGAGAAAGTCTCGTCTCGTCCCAAGATTTTTTTATATAATAGAGCGATACATTCAAGCTGAACACATTGCCATCTTCCACTTTGCTGTAGCCCTTTGGATTCTTGAAGGTCTTCATATATATTAGACTAGCTGTCCCCTGCGGCTGCATCTGCGTAGTTGTGAAACAGGACAAACTTTAAAAATCGATACAAAAATAAAAAAGTAATAATTGGTATAGAGAAGAATTTCTGTTGATAGCTTTCATATCCAAGGGCCTCTTGTTATACAATATTTTTGGTTTTGCTATCAGGGGCGAGAATGTAGCTGCGATCTCTTTACCAAAAATGTAAAAGGTTGGCCAAGCAGAAGGTGGGTACGTCAAAACGTTGGCACTGTATCTGATCGTTTTAAGCTCTGATGGGACAGCGTCCCCCACATGGACAGAAAAGCATGTGGCCATGAAATCTAAAGCAATCAGCAGGTACCTTCTAAAACACACGTAGCTGTGATCTCTCTCTCAAAGACGTCAAACGTTACTCTTTAACAATCTCTAGATGATCGTGTCTGTTGAACAAACCGGTATCGCTAGGTGCGCTCCAACACGTGGCGAGAGGTACAACGACTCAAACGGAGGCTGGCGCGTGAGTGAGGATGGCCCCGCCCAGCTCCCTACTCATGAGGTCCCGCCTCACCCTCCCCTTCGGCCTGCTCCGTCTCTCTCAAATAAATTAGCACCGCAAGCGAACTCCGATACTTAACACGACGAGAGAACGTTCAAGGATATTACAGAAAAAAACCCGATCTAAATCCGTTAAGTAGTTCTCTCGTGAAAAGTGGACGGACATACAGACAGACAGACGTTGGATTTTATATATAGAGAGATGTGAATGGGCGAGTGTGTGTGTGCCGTCACGGCATCCACAGTGCAAATCCTAACTTGTGCACCCCCTTGAATTCTAGCAGGCACCTTCAACATTATTCAGATGCTGGCATGGCGGCGCAGCAGAAAAGCCCATCAGTTATCAACTTGTTTTTCTTCTCTACAGATGACTCCTCCATGGAAGGCGGCACACTCCCCGTCTCTGATGCACTGGCACAAGCTTTGTGGGCACGACGCCAGGCCGAGGATGAGGAGGAGGAAGGACGCTACTGAGAAGGGAGCCTCGTGAAGATGGAAGGACCTGACTGATTGATCTTCAGGAAGGATGTCCTTACTGGACCTCCCACGTCCTCTCAGGACGGACCTTCTCAGCGATCAGCACGTACTTTATGCGACCATCTTTGAATGACTCCGAGTTCACCACTATGTGTTATCCCACGAGGCTTGAAAAGAACATTTCACTTTGAATGTCATGCACTAGTTCTTCCATTTTGAGCAGAATGGCCCTCCATAATGTATATTTAAATATATTTAAAAAGAACACAAATGTCATGAAAACAGGTTTAGACACTGTTTAAAATTATGTTTTATATAATGTAATATCTTCATTGCTGACTTTAACATAAATTTGAATCTGATTCCATAAGAGCAGGAACTGATGCATTGCCTTCATTCACCTCAAGCAGGAAAATGTTTTACTTTTTTAAATCTCTAGCAGTGAACTGTTATTACTAAATAAAAAAGATAAGTCTGACTATTTGACTCTGGAAGATCTGAGCTTACAGGCACACTTTATGGGAACTGGCCACGTTCACCCAAGAAACACCCAGTCAGGGTCTCTCATGTCTCTCTACTGTGGGTAGAGAACATCATGGAACTCACACAGATGGGATGAAACCATGCAAACATCTCTCAGAAGATGTCCAGGTCAGGAGTTAAATATAAATCCAAACACAGGACTCAATATTATTTACTGCCTGATGTCCCCAACCATCATGTCCTATGTTTGTCTTAAACAAAAAGTGGGCCGTGTGTGTCTGGACTAACACCCTGAAACCATTTCAGTCACAATGAGGTGCCTGCTCATAAACCCTGGACAGTCAGCAAAGGAGACCACCTGCCTTCCAGGGTATCCAAACAGCTGTTCGTGTGAATGAAGCCTGCAGTATCCCAAATCCATCCATCCATTTCCAAACCTGCTTTATCCAGAGTGCAGGGTCTCAGGGGAGCTGAAGCCTATCCAAGCAAGCCAAAAATGAAGCCCAAAAGTGCTCTTATCATTTGAACAGGATTGTCTCCTGCTAAGTTTAATGAGGCAGCTGATGTTATCAGGCATTAACCTCATTCATGTGACCCAAATGGGTGCAGGAAAGTTGTGTATAACATTGGACAACAGAATAGGCTTACAAGATTTTTTTTTTTTTTACTTTTAGTCCCTTATTTAGTACTTTATTATTATTTTTAACAGTTATTCTATATGTTCTGCCTAGTTTTAAATCATTCTTCCTAATCCAGCTATTGGACACATACACAGACACTTGTCTTTTTATTAAGGGGGATCGTTACTTCAGGATTTTGAAAAAAACAAAACAATTGTCAATAAAGTTATTTTGAAACCAAATGAAACAACTACAAAACCCAGAATGCACCGGAACTGGCAAGGCTTAAAGTTTCCGTGTCCTGCGAATCCTCATCACGCAGCACAATTGAATCGACAGACGCCTCCGAGTCCCCGAAGGAAAGCGTTCGCTGCTCTCCTCTTTCCAGTATCCTCCTTTTGACCTTTTTTGTTTTTTTCAACCTGGGTGGGCCGCCCTCTTACAAGCGCTGAGAGATGCTGTGCGCGGCGGCAGCAGAGAGGAATAAACAGCCGATCGCAGACGTACTACTGCAGTGCGTGGATCCTCGGCTGCCTCTGCAGGCTCTGGAAATAGCCTCGGGCTCCGGACAGCATGTCGTACACTTTGCCCAGCAGATGCCCAGAGTCACCTGGCAACCATCCGACAACGAGGCGCGTTCTCTCGTAAGGTGAGCACTGGGCTAAAAAAAAGGGGCGGGGCAAGGGGGAATGGGCGGGAAACATGAAGGAGCAGAACGCGCGCCGAGTGGTAACGAGCGACCGACCTGCATAGACAAGAAGACGTCTCATGACCAGCAGCATCGTACGTCAACGTCGCCGCCATATTGCGAGTGGCACTGCTGTGGAGTGAAGTAATGGATAAAAGATGCATGTGCTGCTTGGGATTGTACAAACCGCTGTACGCTCCAAACCAAATCACAGGGATTACATTTCATAGGTAAAGCTGAACAATTGTTTTGGTGATATTTAGCCATTAGAAAATCCCATTTTATAATCTTAACTTTAGCTACACCAGGTGCTAAAAGCTATGCATTTATGTGCTCAAGTGAGCCTCCAAACAACGTTTTGGCTAAACGTATTTAGTCACTAACTAGATTGTTGTTAGCTGTTAACATTTCTCAAACTTTGAAGGTTTCCAAAATGAAACCACCTCAGGAAGCAGTGGGAGGTCAGGTAGCCCTTAGACGGGATATTGAGAAAGCTGCCCTGTGATGTGTGCCATGCTAGTTTGGTAACAGATGCTGTACTGGCATCATACGATCAAAGCTACCACTTAACGCTCACATTATACAACAAAGGAGGTCTGAGGATTCTTTCTGAGGGTCCAGTCAAGGTGGTCAAAGTAGCTGAGCGTGTTATCTGACAGTCGACATTAAGACAAGCTGTCAGTGGATCTTTGATCAGTCAGTTTGTTTGGGCTGAGATTGGTTCAGATGATGAAGGAAACACAGTTTGAAATTGACAGCCATCATTTTCTGCTCCTGTCTTTAGTCGTGTCTGTCTTTCACAAACTAAGGCTGCACCATATTGTCAGACTGAATACTCTCAAATTACAGAGTGGCAACACACAGAAAAAAGCTATGGAAGACATTTCTGTGTCATGGATTTTAGATCCTAACCTGTATATATTTAAGTAACCACATTGTGTGTGTGTGTGAGAGAGAGATTGAGAGAGGAATGAATGAAATGTTTGCAGAAATTAAGCCAATTTGTTCACAATAAAATTGTTTCTTTTTGTCATTGAGTGGATCATTTCACTGTTAAAAGAAAGACACACAAAGATAACTGGCAGTAACAGTGCAGTCTTCACAGATGGTATGCCAGTTTGAAAAGATAAGTTTTGAGGGTAGTTTTAAAAATGTGTTATTGAATCGAGCTGACGGATATGAGAGGGAAGAGAATTCCTGAGTTGAGGAGCACAATGAGAGACACTTGAGCTCCCATAGAACTGAGTTTGATGTGCGGTACAGAAAGTCGAGCTGCAGATGAGTGTAAGTCTGTAGATCAGTGAGGCTGTGGAGAGCTTGAAATGTTAAGAGTGGTATTTAGTATTGTAATCGGTAGTTAACAGGGAGCCAGTGAAGCTGAGAGAGAATCGGTGTAATATGTTCAGTGGATTTAGAGCAGCAGGTTATTATCCTGGCAGCAGAATTTTGAAGAAGTTGTATGCGATGAATACGTTTTTGTGGGATGCCAGATAAAATAGCATTATAGTAATCTGTATGTGAGGTGACTCCAGCATTAACCGATACTTCAGTACTGTGTTGCATAAGAACAGGACAAAGTCTAGAAATGTTTCAGAGATGGAAGAAGGCAGTCGGAGAAATGTTACTTATACGGGAGGAATTATTTAATAATAATTATTATTATTTAAAAGTTGCCATTATTGGTGTATAAATGCCATCCATCCATTTTCCAACCTGCTGAATCCAAACACAGGGTCATGGGGGTCTGCTCGATCCAATCCCAGCCAACACAGGGCACAAGGCAGGAACCAATCCCGGGCAGGGTGCCAACTCACCGCAGTGGTGTATAAATGGATATAAATAATTGAATTTAAACGATTCGCCAAAATCTGTTGTATGTAAACAATACTGTTTTAAACGTTATTATTTTTTCATCAGAAAACCCCGTTTCCACGTCTACCTGTATTCGTTTAAATGGCACTTTTGCCACTCGCAATATGGCAGATGCGCTGACGTATCGTGTCAGACTGGGCAACACAGCGAATGTGGCGTCCATCTATATATGTCTATGGACAGCTGCGCCAGGAAGAGACGCACATTTACAACATGTAAGTGGGACAAATTGTTGTAAGAATTATAGAGGGAGTAAGAAAATAAAAGTACAGATGTAGACGGTCTGGTATGACTGGCTGCAGTTTGTCCAGCATGAGACTCACACGTGTTTGTTTGAAGCAGCACCTCCCAGTTTATGGCATTTTCTTAATATGAACACCATTTTGCAGTGAATGCGCATGCACTGTAATAGACTGACATCCCAGTGAATGTTAATCAATGTGGAAATTTTCCTCGGGTTTATTCCCTTTTTTTATTCCCTGATCTACCAAGACGTGTAGGTGAAGCAGAAACCTTGACAACCTTTAAGAGGAATGTGGACGAGAGATGGGGAAAGCTTAGCTATTAGCTAAACAAAATGACCTTGATGGACTGAATGGCCTCCGCTCACTTGTCCAATTTCTTATGTTTCTAGAGAGGGTCCAGGCTAAACGGGTCCCGGTCCCCTCAGGTAGACAGTGACTTCACAGAGATGCCATCAGCCTGAGGTCAACTGCACAAAGAATGGAGCCCAGTTTCTGTCTGGGCCTGGAGACTGAGAACGCACACACAATCCCACTCCACCCCCACAGACCCCAGAGGCGGACTTAGGGGGTGGGCGGGGCCTAGGGCTGACCAATCCCATGCAGAGCTGGTTACGTCAAACGCTGTTACCGCTATGTGTGGACTGTATAAACCTGCATGTGAATTTAATAAAAATAATGTTAACATACAGCGGATTTTCTCATTACAGTATTCAGCTAAAATTTTGAAAGATAACAAACAGACTTTATCAAAATATAACGATATAATCTATTAAATAAGTGCAATTCATAATTCATGACAATACCACGACAGTGCGAAATGCGATTCTGTGTCATGCGGAAATTAGCAGGGCCTCGTCTAGAAAAAGTACTCAAATTGCAAGGATACTCTGAGTCTCGATATGCAGGATGTCATAATCATAACTCACGTGGATGTCATGTCAGCCAGTTATCATTGTTTTTGTGCATTCATATTCGGACTATGGAATGTTTTCAAAGATGTACATGTATGGAATTTGACCTTGCAGAGGGATTTTAAAAGGGTTCCTCTTAAAAGCATCTCAAACTTGTATATACTGGAGAATATAACTTGACAAATCCGCTCAAACGAGACACATGGACCTCAAAAGCGGGGCCTCCGTAGGTGCAGGGACTGAGACGGTCGCCCCACTTGCCACCCCCCAAACTCCCCCCGACCCCAACCTGGCGACTGGATGCATAGAAGAGCATCCATTGCTTCCATGTGACGAGTGACGGTGTTCCTCAGCAGAATACTTTCAGACAAAAGAGACGAATAGAAACTTGATGAATCCTTATGGAAATTGCAGGGTTATGCAAAAAAAGTGGCACCTACTTACGAGGTGTAATGAACCTGTAGAAACAGTGCGTGCCAATCTGTGCATATAGACTACTGTCACCTTCTGCAGCCATGCATTGGGTCTGATGATATCAACTGTTTCTGGAATAGCCTCGAGCTCCATTGTGACGTTATACACTGGATGTCAGAAACGTCTCAAAATCTTTGTCTTTCTTTTTGGGAAGAGCCAGAAATCACAAGGGGCAAAGTCAGACAAAGACAGATAGGGCGGATGAGCCAATTTAATAATTCATGTCTTAGCCAGGAGCACCATCATGGCTTTGGGGCATTGTGACGATGGATGATCCACTTCTGGTGTCGTCATTCATATCTTCTTATCCCTTCCTTCAGCCATTTCTGCCACTCAAAGCATCTAAACCAGTGTTTCCCAACCTCGGCCCTGCGGCCCCCCTGTGGCCCCCCTGTGGCTGCAGGTTTTTGTTCCAACTGGATTCCTAATCAGTGACAACACCTGATCACACTGAGCTCATTTAATTAGCTGGGGTTATTTTTCTTTTATTCTACATTCAGAAAAGCACAGCAACATGATTTTTACATTTATAAGACACTTAGAAATATTTCTGCTTTTGCGTTCGATTGAAATGCTTCACTCTCTTTTGTTGATTTCATTATATTTTGCCTTTTCTCTGTGCAGTTTTTCCCCTTTGTTGTATTTTATTAATGACAATTAAAAATGAGCGGAGCAGACAGGCAGGCAAACAACATGGAATAATCAAAGGCTGCAAGTACTTTAGTGTCAGGCCTACTAATTAGTAAATAATGGATTAATTAAACAATTAGAACACCTAGAAAAGTAGAATGAAAATCAAGATGTAAATATTGTTAAAAAGAAAACTGAGAATTCAAGGACACCAAACAAACAGTAAATAAAAGACACAATTATAAACAATTTAGAACTTCAGAAAATATAAAAATTAAAACCAAACAAAGCCACTGTAATCATAAAGAAAAAGCCATTTTAAACAGATGCGATTTAAGTTTATATTTGAAGGATGAAATTGATTTGATATTTCTAAGCTCGGTAGGTAATGAATTCCAGAGCTTGGGAGCAGAACGGCTGAACACTTCGCTCCTCATGGAGGTTAGACGGGCGAGAGGGACAGTCAGATGGATGGAGGAAGAGGATCTGAGGTTAGTGAGGGAATGGCAACATGAAGAAGATCAGACAGATATACAGAGGCATATATATATATACAGTAGAGTCTCGCTTATCCGACATAAATGGGCCGGCTAATGGGAGGTGTTAAGAAAAAGCCTATTAAACGTCAAACTATGTTATAATTTTACACATTATGAACCTAATAATCATGTTTTACAATAAAACAACAGAAAAAATGAACTTGGCAACAAAAAACTGACTATGCTCTCGCTCACAACTTGCAGTTCTTGTTGCCAATTGATGCATTTTTTTGTTTTTTTTTTTGTGGTGGGACGTCGGATAATACGGAATGTTGGATAAGCGAAGGTTGGATAAGTGAGACTCTACCGTATATCATAAAGTAGTTTTTATTCCTGAGCTTTCAGCCCCTACCAGGAGCCTTCATCAGAGGATAATGCTTGGACATTCAAGGATCAAAGGCAATAAATAGCAAAATTAGGTGGGGGGGTGGAGAGATACAGGTCAATAACGTTTTATTTATTATGAACATGTTCTACTTAAGTGTGCATATGCTGGGTTTATGTCCAGATGTCTGTTGATGGCGTTTTCGTTTGATAGCCAAGATTCAGCCAGTACTCTGGCACTCTTAGTACTGGCCTTAAATCTGACTTGTACATTGTCCCAGTTAAATGTGTGTCCTGTTGATTTTGTATGCATGTAGATCTGTAATCGTGAGTCCTTCCTTGTAACGGCATTGCAATGTTCCTGTATACGTGTAGCAATTTGTTAGAATTATATATATATATATATATACCGTATTTACTCATGTTCCATGCGCCCTCGTGTAAGACACGCACCCTAATTTTTACAAAGAAAATCACGAAAAAAAATTTCCCCGTGTACAACGCACATTGTGATTGTATAGGAAGACTTTAGGGCACGTTTTCCGCGAAATGCCCTTCTGTTTTTGTTGCATGACGAAAGAGGGAGAGAGAGAGAGAGAGAGTGAGTAAGCGAGAGAGAGAGAGAGAGAGCGAGTGAGCGAGAGAGCCCAAGCAGAAGAAGTAAACATCACAGAAAAAAATGTCCTTGTGTATGACGCGCACCTGATTTTCTAATGCTAATTTTCGAGAAAAAATGTGTGCGTGGTACACCGGTAAATACGGTATATATATATTTTTTTTTTTTTTTACCAAACTTAGTTTTCTAATTTCTATATTGTTCCCAAAACACAGAACTTGGGAAAGAACACATCACTTAATTAGCCCAGGAGTCCAATTAAAAACAGAAGCTACAAAAATGTGCAGTCACAGGGGGGCGCCACAGGGCCGAGGTTGGGAAGCACTGATCTAAGCCATACGCCACTTTTAACAGAGCCAACATTTCTGTGGCCCTTTGTAGCACAGGCAACACAACTGGGCCTTTCTGGGAATTAAATTGTCACACCTCTTATAACAAGAATCCTTATAATCTTAAATATGATAACAAGGTACCAATATACAAATACACATACTGTATAACTAGAATTATGTATAAGTAAATTAAAGTGTAGGTACTTACTAAGTGTAAAGTCAGTCAGTCAGTCATTAACCAACCTGCTATATCCTAACACAGGGCCACGGGGGTCTGCTGGAGCCAATCCCAGTCAACACAGGGCACAAGGCAGGAACAAACCCTGGGCAGGGTGCCAGCCCACCGCAGGGCACACACACACACACACCAAGCACACACACACGGGACAATTTAGGATCACCAATGCACCTAACCAGCATGTCTTTGGACTGTGGGAGGAAATCCACGCAGACACGGGGAGAACATACAAACTCCACGCAGGGAGGACCCGGGAAGCAAACCTGTAGGTCTCCTAACTGCGAGGCAGCAGCGCTACCCACTGCGCTACCGTGCCGCCCCTAAGTGTAACGTGATTAGGGTTTTATATCACAGGATGTCATTGTCTGTTAAGATGTCTGCTACACTAACTAGCTCAGTACCATTAACCAAACAAAGAACAAAACCTCCTCAGTCGAGGGGCGACTCATTATAGAGCCTGGTGACTGACGGAGAAGCACGTCTCCATTTATTATTGAATGTACTCATACAGGGGGTGAGGGTCTTCGATTAGAATAGTCTGCAGCTTTAGTCCGTTGGCATCACCTGCACTTATATGATTTTCCCAACACACTGCTGTGTAGAAAAACACACTGGCACCTACAAGGTGTGTGATGGATGGATCCTGACCCCTTGCCTGGCCAGGAGGCCCATTATAAAGGAAGGCCAAGGAGAGAGCTGCTTTATTCCCCTCCCACACAAAAAGATGGAAATGGAAGGACACTGCAGCAGCTGCCACACCAGGGCTGGCGTCCCAGTAGTCACAGAGGGACACCATGGGTAGACTTGGAAAGACAGGACTGTGGGTGACTTCCTGCTGTGGGCAGCACAACTCCCCATACACTGGGTGGCAGCATAGGAGATGTGGTCCCATGGGGATACCTTGTCTGGTTCTGTGGGGGCCGTCAGGGGGAGCTGCTGGATTTTGACTGCACAAGGACCAGGGTGGTCCTGTCTGACCCAGAAGTGCTTTCCGGAGACAGAAGTTTGAGAACCAGAAGTACTCCCTGGTCGAGTGTTAAAAGAGACCCCTCCACTTTGCCCAGGGACTCGGATATGGGAGACAGAGATGGACAGCAATAAGCTGGGAGAAGTGGAGGAAAACAGGAGCAAAGAGAGACGGAAGGTATTGTTGGGTTGTTGTGTTGTGTGGGGGCCGCTACAACACTGAGGGATGGAGGTCTGTAAGAGTTGCAAATTATTGTGAATAAAAATCATTGGATTTGAACCCGGGACCGTGTTTATGGCTGTAGTTGGGTTTGGGATGTTGTTACGTCCCCTACAGGCCATAAGTGGTAGAAACAGTGTGAATTAATTTAGTTCTCCTTAAGAGGGGGAGGAAGATAATTTCAAGTAAGCTGTTAGCAAAAAACACAAAATAATGCAATGCATTTGGCTCCTGATTGTGAATGTGAGTCTCTGACCAGAATAAGAGCATTAACTGTGCACACTCAGCAGCCAACTGTGGTCCCAAACCCTAGGAAGAAGTGCCCAGGAGCTCCAGTAATTGTGCTTCTTTCTCCACTTTCCTTGCCAGTATTTCATCTTACATCGAAGCTACAAAGGTGAACAATGTGAAGCCACCTATCTACTTGGATGCATCACAGAGCTGGGAGACGTGGGGTGGCCTTCAGCCAAACTCTGTGCACCTCATTGTGAACATCAACATGATTCATATTTCACCGCTAAACTGTACAGAAGTAAGGCACTTCATTTATTTGTGTTGAGTGAAGAGAACTGTGGCAGGGTGTTTGTGTGTCCTTGAGAATCATCATAAAAATCTGAGATGCCAGTATCATCTTTTGAGCTTGTCCTTCAACCCGGACATTCTAAAATATTAATTAAGCAGCAGCAGGCAACGGGGTTTTTATGTTGTCTATTGTTTCTTCTATCATTTATTATCTTATATTTATTTTACAGGGCTTATTTCAAGGGGCTGGAAAACTGCTGAAACCTGGTGGTTTACTTCTCACTTATGGTGTGAGTAACATCTCCTTTCATTATGCGTTTTATGACCAAATATATTCAAATGCATGCTTACATCACCATTTTGACTTTGATTCTGTGATTCTCCACTAAATGTCATTAACATACAGTCATATGAAAAAGTTTGGGAGCCCCTCGTAATTCAAAGTGTCAACTTCCTTTTAATATCTGACCTGCCTTATGGACACAGTAGGACTTCAGCAGTGACATTAAGTTTATTGAATCAACAGAAAATATGCAATATGCATCATAACAAAATTAGACAGGTGCATAAATGTGGGCACCCCAACAGAGATATGACATCAGTACTTAGTTGAGCCTCCTCTTGTCCTCTCAACGCTGTCCTCCTATAGCCTGTGATGAGTGTCTGATTCTGGATGGAGGTCTTGTTCACCATTCTTCATACCAAATCTCTCCGGTTCAGTTCAATTTGATGGACAGCCTGCTTCAAATCATCCCATAGATTGTCGATGACATTCAAGTCAGGGGACTGTGACGGCCATTCCAGAACATTGTACTTCCCCCTCTGCATGAATGCCGTTGTAGATTTCCAACTGTGTTTTGTGTCATTGTCTTGTTGGAATATCCAACCCCTGCGTAACTTCAACTTTGTGACTGATGCTTGAACATTATCCTGAAGAGTTTGTTAATATTGGGTTGAATTCATCCAACCTTCGACTTTAACAAGGGCCCCAGTCCCTGAACTGGCCACACAGCCCCACAGCATGATGGGACCTCCACCAAATGTGACAGTAGGTAGCAGGTGTTTGTCTTGGAATGCAGTGTTCTTCTTCCGCCATGCAGAGCGCTTTTTGTTCTGACCAAATAACTCAATTTTTGTCTCATCAGTCCAAAGCACTTTGTTCCCAAATGAATCCGGCTTGTCTAAATGAGCATTGGCATACAACAAGCGACTCTGTTTGTGGCGTGAGTGCAGAAAGGGCTTCTTTCTCATCACCCTGCCATACAGATGTGCTGAATTGTAGGACGATGTACAGATACACCATCTGCAGCCAGATGTTCTTGCAGGTCTTTGTAGGTGACCTGTGGGTTGTCTGTCACCATTCTCACAATCCTGCTCATATGCCACTCCTGTATTTCTCTTGGCCTGCCAGACCTGCTGGTTTAACAACAACTGTGCCTGTGGCCTTCCATTTCCTGATTCCATTCCTTACAGTTACAGAAACTGACAGTTTAAACCTCTGAGATGGCTTTTTGGAGCCTTCCCCTAAACCAGGAGACTCAACAATCTTTATTTTCAGATCTTTGGAGAGTTGCTTTGAGGATCCCATGCTGTCACTCTTCAGAGGAGAGTCAAAGGGAAGGAAGCCCACCTTGTAATTGACCACCTTAAATACCTTTATATCTCATGATTGGACACATCTGTCTATGAAGTTCAAGGCTTAACGAGCTCATCAACCAATCAGCATTGAGCAGTGACAGGCATTCAAATCAGCACAATGACAAGGGGACCCACATTTGTTGCACAGCCAGTTTTTCACATTTGATTTAATTTAATAAACTAAATACTGCGTCACTAAAAATCTTTGTTCAGAAAACACTGCAGTACTCCTAGGAGATGAAAGACAGACCACTGTTATCTTTGTGTTGAAAGGAGAGTCAATTATTACGCAGGCTGACAGGGGGTCCCAAACTGTTTCATATGACTGGATATATTTTCATTTTTATGGTGGCACTGCGTTTAGTCCTGGCACCTCACAGTTTCAGGTGTCTGGTTTCAAATCCCAGTTTGACCTCTCCCTGTGTGCAGTTTTCACATTCTCTCCGTTTGTGCTGCGGTGTTTCTCCAGGTACTGTAGTTTACCTCATGTACACAATGCTGATTTGCTTCTCTAAATTAACTGAGGGTGCCCTGTGGCGGACTGGTGGCCCATCCAGGGCTGGTTCCTGCCTTACTTTCATTGCTGCCAGGACAGGCACCAATCTTGTGTGAACTTAAAATTTGATTAAGTGGGTTTGAAAAGAGAGGAATGGATGTATTAGAAAACATCTTTTTATCCTGAGTCTTAAGTTTATCGGAATATTAAATGTTTCCTAATGTTTATACTTATTTATTGTAGTTCCCAAATAACTCTGCATGGTATTCAGATATGTGGCATGAGTGTGTTACTTGCACTTTAAATTAAAATTATGAAAACAATCACACACTTTACAGTCTGTTGTGACAGGAGGGGACATGGGACAGAGGTACCGTCCTGAATGGAGAGCATTGTTGTTAACAGAAGGAACTATAAAGTTGGATGGATTAGAGGACACAGCCATCCATGATACTATAGTCCCATGTGCCACTAGGTGGCAGAGCTCCTGGGCCAGTGCACTCCTGCATACACCCGCTGGGTGTGTTGTGAGTTGTAGTCCCATTGGACAGTCCAGCTGGGCTCCATGGGTGCCACCAGGGGGAGCTGTAGGGGAGAGCTATCCTTATGTTGAGGTCGCTTCCACCTGCCCTGCAAGTACTACCAACATGCACTTCTGTTATAGTGGGGTTTTGCCACATAAAATTTATTAATGCAGGTCCCTGCCAAGCAGATGGCCCAAAAATTGTGCTGACTACACTGGTTGTGACCACTAGGGGGCATAACAGCACCCCAGACACAACTACTGCAGTACAATCACAGATTGAAATAAAATGATTTTTATGTTATAGGAGTACCTACAACAGGCTCCTTCACACTTCACGCCTTCCTTTGTTTCTCCACATCTCCCAGCGAGTGTTGTACTCCGACTCCCTGACTGAAGTGAAGCGGCCCTTTTCAAACCAAACCCGGGAGCACTAATGGTGGCACAGCACTACACGATGGTAGTACTTCTTGGGTCCAATGTGACTACAATTCCCAACACACCCTGCGGATGTATGCATAGGTTAACTGGCCCAGCAGCCCTTCTACTTAGTGTATCAGGGGACCATAGTATCATGGATGGCTTACTTCTCTAATCCATCCAGTTTATACTGTTTATGGAATACCGCTCATCTCGACTAGAAGCTCAGTTCGATGCTCCCTCTTGTTACACAAGTTATTAAGAATTGCTAAAGTGAGTGAGTGAGGTTAGGAGCGGGCGTTGATACAGCGCATTGCTGCACCCACCACATGACAAACCAACTTAGGATCCCAGATTAGGACCCGAGTGCAGCCATGCAACAGGTGGCACCTCAGCACCACACGAGTTCAGATGGAATGGAACCAGTGGGAGGTTTTTTATGGTGGCTGGAGTGCCAATTCTGCCACCAACACCCAGGTTATTCCCTGCAGATTGGAGGGCTGACATGCAGGGCTGGATGCTGATTAACATCATACCCAGGACGGAGCGACTGCAGGCTAAGGGCCCAACAAAGCAGAGTCACTTTTGGTGTTTATGGGATTCGAACCGGCAGCCTTCTGATTGCCAAAACATAATGTAAAACAAAAAGTGAAGCATTTTTAGTTATATATTATTTAATAATAATAATACATTTTATTTATTTGTAAGCACCTTTCTAAACACTCAAGGACACCGAACAATAGATAAAACACAGATTATAAACAAAAGTAAAATACAAACGTTAAAATCAGATGGAGCAATTATAATCAAAGAGAAAAAGCCGTCTTAAACAAATGAGTTTGAAGTTTAGATTTGAAAAGTGAAAATGATTCAATATTTCAAAGCTCAGATACTGGTGACTGCAGTAGGTTGGCACCCTGCCCGAGATTGGTTCCTGCCTTGTGCCCTGTGTTGGCTGGGATTGGCTCCAGCAGACCCCCGTGACCCTGTGTTTGGATTCAGCGGGTTGGAAAATGGATGGATGGATGGATAGTGGTGAGTTCCAGAGTAACTGAATGCTCTGCTCCCCATAGTGGTAAGAAGGACGAAGGGGACAGTCAAGTGGATGGAGGAAGAGGATGTAAGGGTACGGGAGGGACTGGCAACATGGAGGAGGTCAGACAGATATGGAGGGGCGAGGTGGTGGAGAGCCTTAAAAGTTAGTAGGAGAATTTTGAATTGAATTCAGAACTGAACTGGAAGCCAATGAAGCTGCTGCAAGACGGGAGTGATGTGGTGAATAGAGGGGGTTCTAGTAAGATAGATAGATAGGTGAAAGACACTATATAATAGATAGATAGATTAAATAGATAGATAGATGAAAGGCACTATAAGAGAGAGAGAGATAGATAGATGAAAGGCACAATAAGATAGATAGATAGATAGATAGATGAAAGGCACAATAAGATAGATAGATAGATAGATGTGAAAGGTGCTATATAATAGATAGATAGATACTTTATTAATCCCAAGGGGAAATTCATGAGAATAACTTGTTGCCAGCTGACAGATAATCGCCCTTGCAGTAATTATCCAATAGGAGGCTCCTACCTATTTGCTTAGTTAAATCCAGGTGTCGACTTTTCTTTTTGGCCAGGCAGTGTACTTCACCAGCTCCCCACAGCCGGACAACGGATTATTTTATTAAAACAGCCACTTTTTTTTTTTTGAGTTGCGGTCCTGCTATACCACAGTATATACAGTATATAGGGTGGTCCAGATCTAATTATGCAATTTTCATTATGCTATAACTTATATTAAGTTTATTACATAGAGATTTCACAGCTGCTGCCCTGCACATAGAGATTTCACTTAAAATTCTTTTTGTTGCTGACAAATGGCAGCACCTGCCCTGCATTCCAAAATGGCGGGCAGACGGTTGTCAGTCGAACAGTTGCATAATGTATAAGTGTAAGGTAAATGAATGTGTAAATCTGTGTGTCTAATTTACTGTTTAAAGCAGTAATCACACTGATATTCCCATTGACCGTGTATCACTGCACACTGCGACTGCCATACTGCATACGGATGACACAGAAAGCTTCAGACTTCAAGATTAGCCATGCCATCTGTAAAGCTCAAGGTTTGTACTGATTAACGTTATAAAGGGTTAAATGGTGTTCACTATATAAATGTTTATCTTCATCCTACCACTGCAACTGCTTACTTCTTAGCTACCAGGGAACGTCTTAGTAATTAAACCAAAATCAAACAGAATAAATGAGCACGTTTACTGAGTATCAGCTTCTCTTTTGGTAGTGGGTGTAATGCTACAGACTTTTGCGTGAAAATCACCGTGTGTGCTAACATGAGCTTTTTTTCCTCTTTCAGCCATATTCCATTAACGGGATAATCACACCGCAAAGCAATGTGGACTTTGATTACAGCCTGCGACAAAGGTAATAATAATAATAATAATAATTCATTACGCTGCTCTCCTTTCCTCCATTTTGCTGCATACCAGAAGCTTGAATTGTTAGTCTGGACTTCAGTGTGGGATTTCTCTTAAAATAAAACAGCCTACCTGCACTGTGCCACAAAAACAAATTCAGTTTAGTTTCTACATACCAGGGCATAATAACACATTAGAACATTTCCTAAAAAGAAAAAAGGAACATCTTGGCAGTTACAGACTGTACAACTCGACATATCAGGATCTTTAATTCCCATTGAGTTTGTGTCCCTGAATAAAATCAGTTTGGGTTGTGCCGGGTCCCAAAGTCCTGCTTTCAGTCTTTTTACTGGACACTTGGTTTCCCATATTTACTATGATCTGTGCTTTTTTCTGTTAAATGTTCTTGCCGAAAAATGAAAATAACAAATTTTTCTAGTTTCCTTATACAGTAGAACCTCTGGTCATGAACGTTTCTGAACACGTACAAATCGGGTTACGATCAAACAGTTTGCCAAAATTTTGCATCTGTTCACAACCACACACTCTGGTGGTGAACAAAAACACTGGTGGCCAGTTTCCCTACGCGCGTGCGTACGCGCCAATGATTTCCCATTCTCTGTTTCCCATTTTCTTTTGTTTGCGTATACTGGGCCTAACAAAGCAGCTGATGTTGCAAAAGGAGTTACAGCGTTAACCAAGCAGAGGCCTCGAGTGCTGGAAGAGGTGGAAAAACTTACTAGTGTGGCTGAACGAGAAGCACCTTGCAGGGGAGAATAGCATAAGTGAGCCGATTGTATGCAAGAAAGACAGGAAGATTCATGGCGATTTGCTGAAAAAAAAATTCTTTGAGTGGTGAAGGTGAGGAATTTAAAGCCAGTAGAGGACGGTGGGAAACGTTTCACAAGAGAAGTTTCATTTTTTTTCCCTGTGCTTAAAACTCATAAAGAAAGTGTTTACAGCGAGCGGTTCGTAAGGGTCTGGCACCAACTCTTACAATGTTAGTTTTCTCTGTTATTCAGTGTTTTTACATTTAGTTTACTATTACACTATGCATTCTATGGTATAATTAACAATTTTTATGCTTAATATATACAGTAATCCCTCGCTACTTCGCGGTTCACTTTTCGCGGATTCACGACTTCGCGGATTTTATATGTAAGCATATCTAAATATATAACGCGGATTTTTCGCTGCTTCGCGGGTTTCTGCGGACAATGCGTCTTTTTACTTCTGGTATTTGCTTCCTCAGTTGGTTTGCCCAGTTGATTTCATACAAGAGATGCTATTGGCGGATGGCTGAGAAGCTACCCAATCAGAGCACACAGTTAAGTTCCTGTGTGCTGCTGATTGGCTCAGCGACGGAGTGCTGCATTAACCAGGAAGTCTCATCTCACTCATTCAACATTAACATGCTCCTGCTACTGCATTCAGGGGATTATCACCTTCAATCGTCATCATTTTTACTGCGCAGCATATTCATCACGTCATATATAGCTACGTGTACTTCGCTATACAGTAAGTGTAAACTTATCTACCGATTTCATATTGCTTAGCAGTTGTCCCTGTTATTAATAGAGTAAAGGGTGGGTTGTAAACAACACAGGGAGGGTTTAAAAACGTCCAAATACACGTTAAATAATTAAATAAATATGGTGTCCCTACTTCGCGGAAATTCAGTTATCGCGGTCGGCCTTGGAACCTATCTCCCGCGATAAGTGAGGGATTACTGTATATATATATTTACATACAGTTCCTACGGTCTGGAACAGATTAATTGTATTTACATACAATCTTATGGGAAATTACGTTCGGGTCGCGTCCAAAGTTTTGGAATGAATTCCGGTCGTGACCAGAGGTACCACTGTAATGTAACTACAGTTAACATAAGCTGTCATTGTCTCATTTGGTTTACACGTATTAATGGCAGCTCCTCAGGTGTCACCTCATTGCTGGCGTAGGTCTGGGAGCGTAATGAGGGCCTTTTTAAAGCTCCTCTGACTTTCTTGTGACGTGCACTTGTCACACAGCCTCTTATCACATCATAACACACACATCTTAAGCAAAACTTGTATTTACTGAGGGAAATAAAATCCAGTATTTTGAATTCAATGTGTCAGTGCATTCCAGACATTACATGTCTCATTTTGTAGTATGTTTTGAAGCCCCAGCATTCTCCATTGTTCACCTCTAACCATTCTTTTGCTTTCTGTTTTAAAATTTTACATTTGCTAACCATAAATTTGCACATAAACTGTCAGCACAGTTCTGAATTTCCTCTGTCCATACGTCTGTTTTCAGAGCCCACTTATCTAGTTAAGAGGTGCCAATCCCTGCAGCACTCGGTATAAACCTGGAGCCAATTCTGGATGGGGTGCCAGTCTATCACGGGGCACACGCACAATTTCACCCCACATTGGGCCAATCTGTAGTCCTCTAAGCATCTTGGGGATGTGAAAAAGAAGACAGACACATAAACACAGACAGAGTGAGAATGTATAAATTCCACAAAGACAATGCTTGGGTCAGAATTTGAACCCAGGGCCCTAGAGTCATCCAGTTTCATTAACTTTGTTTGTCATTGGCATTTTCAAATTCTCTACATTAATAGTTAGGAAGAATGTTATTCAGCTGATCATTTATATTTCAGTCTGTACACGTTGATACAGAGTAGTCCAAGGCTTTGCTACTTACAGTCCAATAATTATCGCCCACTCTTACTTTATCTTCTACTTCCAGCACATCTGTGAAAAAAGGTCAATTTTGACCCACAATGACCCAATTTGTAAGCTGCACAGTTTTAAAAAATGGATGGCTGGATGTTTGTTTTTTCATTTTGCTTATTTCACATACATGATTTCATCCAAACAGTGGTCTGCTGGAGCCAATCCCAGCCAACACAGGGCACAAGGCAGGAACCAATCCCAGGCAGGGTGCCAACCCACCGCAGGACACACACAAACACACCAAGCACACACTAGGACCAATTTTAGAATCACCAATCCACCGAACCTGCATGTCTTTGGACTGTGGGAGAAAACCCACGCAGACACGTGGAGAACATGAAAACTCCACGCAGGGAGGACCCAGGAAGCGAACCCGGGTCTCCTAATTGCCAGGCAGCAGCGCTACCACTGTGTCACCGTGCCGCCCATACATGATTTCATATGCAAGGATGAGTCTGCAGCATATTAGTACTGTTGGAAATGCTAATTGGGTGGCATGGTGGCACAGTGGGTAGCGCTGGGTTCGCTTCCCAGGTCCTCCCTGCGTGGAGTTTGCATGTTCTCCCCGTGTCTGCATGGGTTTCCTCCCACAGTCCAAAAACATGCAGGTTAGGAGCATTGGTGATTCTAAATTGTCCCTAGTGTGTGCTTGGTGTGTGTGTGTGTGTGTGTGTGTGTGTATGTGTGCCCTGCAGTGGGCTGGCGCCTTGCCCAGGGTTTGTTTCCTGCCTTGCACCCTGTGTTGGCTGGGATTGGCTCCAGCAGACCCCTGTAGTTAGGATATAGCGGGTTGGATAATGGATGGATGGATGGAAACGCTAATAAGAAGAAATCACAAAGGATCTCCTGTAGTACAGGGTGTTGAACACATGCCAAACACAAACCATTACTTTGACTGGTGTGATTTTTATAGATTAAAAGAGTGAACAACTCCAGTTACTATTATCATTTGTTTTGATTAAAATCAACTCAAGCCCAGTAGGAGACCCCCAGAGTAGCTGTAATTGGTACCCTCTGAGCCCACTTTGAATCTGATCAAGTCTGCCAGTCTGCATTTAAATCTTTGTACGCTACCGCCATCTAGTGGCCGAATTGGTTTACTACGTTGTTCTCATCAATGGAGTTAAAGGAGAAGTTTGGTAGGTTTGAAGTTTTTTTAGATTTTTCTTTTTGATTTCCAATACTTTATTAATCCCTGAGGGGAAATTGTCTTTTTGTATGACTTTTGGAGGTCGGAGCACAGTGTCAGCCTTTGTGCAGCACCCCTGGAGCAATTTTCCAGTTAAGGGCCTTGTTGGGTATTATTTTTTTGAATCATAAAGTGTTGTTTTTTAAGGCTTTTGCTTCATTTGGACTACTGTTGTCTTTCCACATTTATAAGTCTCTTAGGCAAAAGCAAGTGTTACCCTTTAAGGCACAGGTGTCGAACTCCGGTCCTGGAGGGCCGCAGTGGCTGCAGGTTTTCATTCTATCCTTCTTCTTCATTAGTTTTTGCTGCTAATTAACTTCTTTTGCCTTAGTTTTAATTAACTTGACTCAAACCCCCTCTCTTTTTCCTTAATTAGCAGCCAAACAATAATGAGACACAAAACAAGCCACCACATGACCAGCTCACCGGTGCCCAGCACATAATATCTGAAAATAACGAAAGGTGAAGGTCTCAATAAGGTTGATCTCTCAGGTCACCAAAACATTTTAACAGAAAATCAACAGTTTTAGAAATGTCTGCCGTGGCAGAATGAGAGCAGCAACAACCTGTGGAATTAAATAACGAGTTTAATTAACAGCAAGAATCAGCTTCTCATTAAGAGAGTGGTTGGAGTGAAAATTGGTTGGAGTTTCAAATCCCAATTTAGCTGGTCATCTGTCAGCTTGTTTCAGATCTCATTTCTGTTTGGCTCTCAATTAATGAAGAAAGGAATAAATTGAGAGGACTGAATCCTTAAAAACAGGGCTATTAAAATGAAGGGAAAAGGAGTTAATTAGCAATGAAAACTGGTCAGTGATAAGGAAAAGAGTGAGAATGAAAACCTGCAGCCACTGCGGCCCTCCAGGCCTGGAGTTCGACACCCCTGCTTTAAGGTGTAATGGTGGGCTCTCCTCACTGTTCGTTTTGGAGTGAAATGGCCACCTGCATTAATGTATTCAGACAGAAAGCCAAAAAGTCATTGACAAGTAATAATAATACATTTTATTTCTGTAGCGCCTTTCCCATATTCAAGGCACTTGATATTCTACTTTGAAAGCAAGAGCCACTTTATAATAACGTTTAGGATTTCTGAACCCCTCTGTTCAGACCTAAAACAGCAGGCAGAATAACCGAAAGATGAGGAGAGCCATCCTTGTCATGTGCAGCTTTAAGTTTTTGCAAACAAGCCAACTAAATGCTCTGTGGTGGACCTTGTGATTCGCAATTTCAAGTAAAGGTGACATTATTTCTTCATTGCCGACATGTGTTTCAATTTCTTTATTTTTCAGCTTGCTGGCTGATTAATTTCCCCTTCCCTGTATGGCAGCACGCAGTCAGAGGAGCTCACTGACGTCGTATTAGGACAGGAAAGTCTAAGTGAATTACACGAATATTTTGGAAACTTGCAATTCAAGACATTTTTTCAATGTTTTAGAAGGATAGTTGCTTATGCCTGCACTTGTTACACTGTCCTAGTTTATTTATAATAATTATATTAAAAAGAGGAGATCATTCCGTTCATCATTCAAGCTTGTCCGCTTAGCTGATACCTAAAATGTTACTATAAGTATGTCCTAGGGCAGGGGTGTCAAACTCCGGTCCTGGAGGGCCGCAATGGCTGCAGGTTTTCATTCTAACCACCTTCTTAATTAGTGACCTGTTTTTGCTGCTGATTAACTTCTTTTGCTTTAGTTTTAATTAACTCGACTCAGACCCCTTAGTTCTTTCTATTTCCTTAAATTAGCTGCCAAACAATAATGAGACACAAAACGAGCAAACAGGTGACCAGCTAACCACATTATCTGAACATAAAGAAAGGTGAGGGTCTCGGTGAGGTTGATCTCTCAGGTCTATAATCAGAAATGGAAAATCAACAGTTTGGGAAATGTCTGCTGTAGTAGAGTGAGAGCAGCAGCAAGCCGAGGAATTAAATAACGGGTTTAATTAACAGCAAGAACTGGCTTCTCATTAAGAGACTGGTTGGAGTTTGAAACCCCAGTTTAGCTGGTCATCTGTTGGCTCGGTTCACGTCTCATTTCTGTTTGGCTGCCATTTAATGAAGAAAAGAATCAACTGAGAGGACTGAATCCTTAAAAACAGGGCTATTAAAATGAAGGGAAAGGGAGTTAATTAGCAGTGAAAACTGATTAGTAAAAGGGGTGAGAATGAAAACCTGTACCCACCGCGGCCCTCCAGGCCTGGAATTTCAACACCTGGGTCCTAGGGGGTCACTAACACACTGAATTGCCATCCTACAAGTGTGCATACTTTATATATCTCAGAAATTGGGGGTGCAGTCAAACAAATAAATTTGCTCAATGTCAGAAAAAGTGTGCCAAGATGGGGCCTGAATTTCTGCCAAGGGGTGCTTTTAGCTTCACCGCCTGCCTGCCAGCTGCTTACTGTAATTCGGCATCGGTGACAAGGCAGCATCTCATTTGCTAGGCTCTGAGGTTATCATTTTTAACCCTAACCTCTTGACCTTGAATCCGACTGTCCGCAGAGCCCTCACATCTCCCTTTTAGTCTTCACAATCCACTCTTGATTTTCGTTCTCTTGCTCAGGCCACTAGATTTCAGCTTCAGTCCCATCAAACCGTACTTTTCTTGCTCCGCACTTTGTAATAAACTCCGCACCGTGCATTCACTCTTTTCTACAGGAACTCAGAATGGGGTCTGAGGGACACCTCCTTATTACAGGCGCTGGCAGAGCAGAATGAGATGTTTTTGGAACAGGTGGTAAGTTTTTTCATTTTGGAATTTGAAAGAAATCTTCACTTTTGCTCACCATAATGAAGTATTTTCATTAATACCCCCCCCACCCCCCATTGCTTCCTTCACAGGTTGACATGCCAGCCAATAACAAATGTCTCCTCTTCCGGAAAGAAAACATGCTATAGGTGCCCCCGTATTCTCAATGTGGGCATCAGTGGCGAACTCTTGTAAAGATGCTGCCCTCTGGGATCGGCTTGGTCATCTCCAGCCACACAATGTCATGGAGAGATGTCTCTGGGTCAAGTGTAAGTGTTTTCTGATTGCAGATCAGAGCCTTACCATTAAAGTACAACAAGTCACATTTGATGTCCTCACTGCCCACTGGCTGATTCCACTGAAGGGTCAGATCAGTCGTCCTCTGGTCAGGCCTGCCAGTGGTGTACTGGTACTGTTACCAGCCAGGCCAAGATAGGCAGATCAGTGTTTAAGTGAAAGTCTTGTTTAAGATCTTATTGTGCCACTTCTATTATTAATAATAAATTCACCAGTGAACCTCTAATTGATGTCAGCTCCCTTATTATTGCAGTGCCAGTTATGTCATTGCCTTCACTTTAGCCGGGGGTTTCTTTCCAGTAACCGCAGGGTGAGCTGCACTGGAGCTAGCATGTTCGGTTTGTAGTTAAATATGGGCACTGCATATAAGATCTTGCCAGTCATCTGCTACCAGGTTGCCATTGCAATTTTGGGAGGTTTTCTGAACTGGGCTTCATATCCAGTCATATGAAAAAGTTTGGGACCCCCTGTCAGCCTGCACAATAATTGACTCTCCTTTCAACACAAAGATAACAGTGCTAGGTCCTTCATTTCCTAGGAACATCTGAGTACTGCGGTGTTTTCTGAACAAAGATTTTAAGTGACGCAGTATTTAGTTGTACTTCTAAAACTTTTATTTTTATATTGTATTGAGGATTTGTTCTGTTCTGTGTGTTGTATTGTATTGACCCCCTTCTCTTGACACCCACTGCATGCCCAACCTACCTGGTAAGGGGTCTCTCTTTGAACTGCCTTTCCTGAGGTGTCTTCCATTTTTTTCCCTACTAGGGTTTTTTGGGAGTTTTCCCTTTGTCTTCTTAGAGAGTCAAGGCTGGGGGGCTGTCAAGAGGCAGGGCCTGTTAAAGTCCATTGCGATACTTCTTGTGTGATTTTTGGGCTACACAAAAATAAATGGTATTGTATTTAGTTGTATGACATTAAATCAAATGTGAAAAACTGGCTGTGCACAAATGTGGGTCCCCTTGTCATTGTGCTGATTTGAATGCCTGTCACTGCTCAATGCTGATTGGTTGATGAGCTCGTTAAGCCTTGAACTTCATAGACAGGTGTGTCCATCATGAGATATAAAGGGATTTTAGGCGGTCAATTACAAGTTGGGCTTCCTTCCCTTTGACTCTCCTCTGAAGAGTGACAGCATGGGATCCTCAAAGCAACTCTCCAAAGATCTGAACACAAAGATTGTTGAGTCTCCTGGTTTAGGGGAAGGCTACAAAAAGCTATCTCAGAGGTTTAAACTGTCAGTTTCAACTGTAAGGAATGGAATCAGGAAATGGAAGGCCACAGGCACAGTTGCTGTTAAACCAGCAGGTCTGGCAGGCCAAGAAAAATACAGGAGTGGCATATGAGCAGGATTGTGAGAATGGTGACAGACAACCCACAGATCACCTCCAAAGACCTACAAGAACATCTGGCTGCAGATGGTGTATCTGTACATCGTTCTACAATTCAGCACATCTGTATGGCAGGGTGATGAGAAAGAAGCCCTCTCTGCACTCACGCCACAAACAGAGTCGCTTGTTGTATGCCAATGCTCATTTAGACAAGCCAGATTCATTTTGGAACAAAGTGCTTTGGACTGATGAGTCACAAATGGAGTTATTTGGTCAGAACAAAAAGCACTTTGCATGGTGGAAGAAGAACACTGCATTCCAAGACAAACACCTGCAACCTACTGTCAAATTTGGTGGAGGTTCCATCATGCTGTGGGGCTGTGTGGCCAGTTCAGGGACTGGGGGCCCTTGTTAAAGTCGAGGGTCAGATAAATTCAACCCAATATCAACAAACTCTTCGGGATAATGTTCAAACATCAGTCACAAAGTTGAAGTTACACAGCAGTTGAATATTCCAACAAGACAATGACCCAAAACACAGTTCGAAATCTACAAAGGCATTCATGCTGAGGGAGAAGTACAATGTTCTGGAATGGCCGTCACAGTCCCCTGACTTGAATATCATCGACAATCTATGGGATGATTTGAAGCAGGCTGTCCATCAAATTGAACTGAACTGGAGAGATTTTGTAAGAAGAATGGCCAACAAGACCTCCATCCAGAATCAGACACTCATCAGAGGCTATAGGAGGACAGCGTCTAGAGGACAAAAGGAGGCTCAACTAAATATTGATGTCATATCTCTGTTGGGGGGGCCCACATTTATGCCCCTGTCTAATTTTGTTATGACACATATTGTATATTTTCTGTTAATCCAATAAACTTCATGTCACTGCTGAAATCCTACTGTGTCCATAAGGCAGGTCAGATATTAGAAGGAAGTTGCTACTTTGAAAGCTCAGCCAATGAGAAACAAAAATCCAAAGAATTACGAGGGGTTCCCAGACTTTTTCATGCGACTGTAGAAGTTCAGGGTTTTGCCACCGTATGCACACTTTAAAGAGATGGTTCAATGAGTGACTAAGTCGATAGTATAACGCTACATAATAATATCTGTATTTAAAAACAAATTTTATTTCTCAGCCTAAGTACATTTGCCACATTTTGTCTGTCGGCAGTAAAGTCATTGGAGTTTCTGGATGGCACAAACTGTAAAGTGACTTTATTAACTACAAAGGCTAGAGAGGTGAGACTGTCTGGGGAAGTCAGTCACGATAGATGTGCCACCTCAGTGCCACTCACACGCTGCCCAAACGACAGTCCATGGGCCGCCTTCACCTTGTAAGTAGATCAAGCGCCGCCAGTTCTGATGAAGTCGTTGGCTTAGCGTTGACATAAAAGAGGACTCGGCTTTTCAAAGGGCCTGTCCTGTTAGGACCTGAATGACCACAAACGCCACGCTGGTATAACTAAAGGCTAAGGGGCCTATGCAGAAACTGGAGATCAAATGTCCAGCAGTCCGCGTCGTCACAGCACACACTCGCGCCCTCCGTCTTGTTAATCCTGAAATCTCTGCAGTAACTCGCACGTCTTCTTTTCCAGAACCTCGTGAATCTTCTTCAGCCGTTTGTCATTGACCGGTCGCACATAGCTGTCCGGCTGAAGTATGGCCATGCCATCCTGGACATCGCCCATCACAATTAAGGGGCTTTCCTCCACTGTTACATTGGGACACGGGCATCTCCAGTCCACTTTGGCCAGAGTTACCTCCAAGTGGCGAGTGTTAAAGAAGGCCAGGCCCATCTTCTCATCACGTAGAATCTCTTCTAGCCGGAAGCGGGCAATGCCCGTGTCCTGATCCTCGATGACTTCTGTCACTCGACCGACAATGGCAAAGTCACTGCGACACAAGCTTGGCACCATCTTGGCCTTTGGCCGGCAGGGCTTGCAGGGCCGACCTTTGGGCAGAGGGCAGTTATCTTCACACTCCTCTTGGCTGCGAAAGTTGTTGCCATTTCCCTGACAGCCCCCATAAACAAAGGCTTGGCACTGCTTCATGAGGGAGTTGTATGCCCAGCGGGCCTCCCAGGATTTGCAGGGTCCCTGAACAGCTGGCAGATTACAGATGTTCATGCCATTGCGATGGCAGGTGGCGTGGCATTCCTCATAGGTCTCAAAGTGATTTCTACTTCCATTGCAGCCCCCAAAAGTAAAAGTCAAACAGCCGGCTCTCTTGGAGTCGTAGTACCAGTCGACATGCTGCTCTCCACAGACGCGTCTGTCCACCTCGGCCATGCAGTCTCCAGGACTGAAAGGGCGCCTCATGTCTCCTGCCAGGCTGTCCTCAAAGCTCTCCTCCTCTTCTGTGCGGCGAATAACAGACAAGGGGAAGTCGGCACGGAGAATGCCAACCACATTGCGCGCCGTGCAGGTGTAGATGCCCGAGTCCCCCGGCTGGGCATTGTAAATGACAAGTTGGCCGATGTTGGTGACCACCTGGTTGCCATACATTTGGTCAGGCCTCATAATCAGGCTCTCTCGGCGGTCCGTTTGCTTCTCCCAGGTAATGTCTGGTTTGGGACTGCCCACCACATCACAGTGGAAGCTGACTGTGCCCCCCAGGTAGACAGACTGGTGGGTGGGATTGTGGTAAAGGGCAGGAGGGAAAGGATCCTCGTGGAAGGTGGTGGGAGTAGGGTTGGTGGTGGTGTCCAAGGGCAGGGGACTGGTGTGGGGCCAGGAGAGGTGATAGCGACAGGTGACCACCGTTAGCGTAACCCCGCGGATGCAGGCCTCGGCGTCCATGTAGCAGCGGTTGAAGTACGTGAGACCATCTGAGGCGCAGGTGAAGCTGGGCTCTTTCTCGCAACGGTCCCGGCACTTGCAGATGGGCTGACCTTCCCAGATGTCACAAGTGGAGCCCTGCTGACTGCACATAAAACTGTGGCAACTTATGGACCCCCAAGAGGCTCCCGTGTTGCCGAGGCTTCCTCCAGCTTTCTGATGATCTGGCTTACCAGGAGGGCTTTCTGAGAAGCGGGCAGCCACACAGCTCTTCAGTCCACACACATTTGTGCAGCACTTCTCCATCCCGGCACAGTCCTGGAGGGGCAGAATGTTAAACTGGTCAGCTTGTTAGAATAAACTCCGCAGCCCACCCCGAGGTTCTTCACCCACAGAGTACGTCTGTCTCTCCCTGTGTTCCCAGAATGTGAGCACCGCAGGGTTAGGGTTAGTGTGGTCAGGGGAGGCAACAGGGGCCTGTCATATGAAAAGTCAAAAAACTAATAATGACAACATGAAATATAAAGGTGTCCGCTGCTCTGTGCTATAAATGTGTTTACTGTATGATGCCAAGAATTCGGATCATTTTTTAGTCCACTTCGCTGACTTCAAATACTGCGGAGAAACGCGAAGTGCGGCAGCGAGGAGTCTCAGCACCTCGGACTGCGCGCTCCCGCACACACTGACGGGGTGATGCGCGTGCCTGTCGCTGTCTCTCTGTATGTCGCCAATAGAAGGTCTGCAGACACGTTTATTACACACCCTGACTTTCCACAGCCTGCCTAATAGCTTTAATGACTGTGTGTGACGTATTTAGTCTCGCGCCGTGAAAAGGCACAGGGTGAGTAAGGCCGTCCTGAAGGGGGCGCTCGTGTCTCCTGTTCTTCTCCGCAGAGGCGCCGATCAGTTAGCGACGTCAGAAAGTCACGTGCGCTGCAGCGGGCCGTTTAGTTTGATTTTTGATTCCTATTGACTGCCAAAATGGAAGATTAAGATTTTTAAAACTAAAGGAAAATAAGGAGGACTTTTACAAGAAAGTGACGGAGATTTTCATGAAGAAGGACAGGCGCATGGACTTCATTTACAAATAAAGGTAAGTACATCAACGGTTTTCAATTTTATAAAAAATTGGATCAGAGTAAGAAAAAATGCAATCCAATATTTAAAAACTAAATGTTGACCTCTGTTCTGGGTTGGCACCCTGCCCACGATTGGTTCCTGCCTTGTGCTCTGCGTTGGCTGTGATTGGCTCCAGCAGACCCCCGTGACCCTGTGTTCGGATTCATCCATCCATTTTCCAACCCGCTGAATCCGAACACAGGGTCACGGGGGTCTGCTGGAGCCAATCACAGCCAACGCAGAGCACAAGGCAGGAACCAATCCCGGGCAGGGTGCCAACCCACCGCAGTGGATGGATGGATGTTGACCTTAAATAAAATATTCTTTTGTTTTTCGTGTTATCCTTTTGTTGAACAGTCTGTATTAAAATTGATTAAAATATCAGAATTAAAAGCTTTTAAAAACAACAAAATATTTCATTTAGGGTCGAAATTGAAATCCCTTTTTTTTTTGTACACCACTCGATACTTTCATTTGCTTTGAATGAGTTTGAATTGTGGAATCGTAACGGCAGACTGAGGGTATCAGTAGGAGTGCCAGGGAAGGTCTACAGGACGGTCGTGAGACCAGCTCTGTTATGGTGACGATGACACAGGGGACAGAGATGGAGGTGGCAGAGTTAAAGATGTGTGACGAAGATTAGAAATGAGGACATTAGAGGGTCAGCTCGGGTGGGACTTTTGGGTAACAAAGCTAGAGAGGTGAGATGGCGTTGGTTTGGACATGTGCAGAGCAGAGATGCTGGGTATACCGGGAGAAGGGTACTAAGGATAGAGCTGACAGGTAAGAGGAGAAGAGGAAGGTCTAAGAGGAGGTTTATGGATGTGCTGAGAGAGGACATGCAGGTGTAACAGAGCAAGATGACGAGGACAGGCAGACATGGAAGAAGATGATCCGCTGTGGCGACCCCTGACCGGAGCAGAAGGAGGAGGGCGCAGCTCAAATCCGCTCTCTCGCCGTTCTTTCTTACCCAGACATGCGCCTCACCTGTGTGTGTAAAGAATGAGATGAGATGTGAAACCTAACCAGCAGTCAGTGTGCCAACTGAATGGTAAATCGGCGACTCCTTGGGGTTCATAGATTTGTAAATGTCACTCTGAAGGAGTCGCCAGCCATGAACCTCACCGCCCGTCACCGGAGCACCGGCTTTCTTACAGTCACATAGGGAGTCAGTGCTGGGGGGGGGGGCACAAACCTGCAGGTGTGTGGGTTACCGTCCAGTGGTGCCGCACAGTCAGATGGAAATGTGAGACTGAAAGGACAATTTTAACTGAACTGCATGTTCATTCGACTAAAACAGAATGAGACTAAAATGTTTCTTTTGAAAAGCGTGTGCGAGCGAGCATCTGGCATAAGGCGGGACCAACACCTGGACTGGGCGCCAGCCACACACACACATCAGGCCCAGTTTAGCCCACCAAACAGGCGGGTCTTTGGGAGCACACGGGGGGAACATGCAAGCTGCAGGTGGGCAGCACCCGGGACTTGAAGCCCATGTGGGATGCCATCTGTTCGAATGACGCTCGCTTGTTGCTTTCATATTGGCAGATCAGCCTTTAACGGGGCCTTCAGATATTACAAGTAACAGAACGCTACTCATATAGCTAAGCCTGGTGGGCAGAGATTTGGGCACACCTGGCCAAACCGCATTTGTTGTTGATATTTGAAGTAAAAATACAGCAAACTAAAACGGTGGCATTTTTGTGAAAATGCTAACGCACAATCTCGATTTATCTGAGGGACTGGGAAACAATGTAAAAATAAATAAATAAACGTTAAGGTGGCACTTGGAAAAATCTGATTATTGCTTTACACCAAAGTTACTGGGATAATCGCTGGCCTTCCCGGGACCCCAAACTGGGCGCCAGTAGGACTGAGCATATAAGGCACAGCCATGGCGTCGGTTCGCTTCTTGTCACTCGATGGCAAACCTCATTTGACGGCCAAAGCCCACGAGTGTGCGCAACTTGACGAAATAACGCGATGCATTTTAAGGGGCGGGGGTGGCACGGTGGCGCAGTGGGTAGCGCTGCTGTCTCGCAGTTAGGAGACTTCGGTTCGCTTCCCGGGTCCTCCCTGCGTGGAGTTTGCATGTTCTCCCCGTGTCTGCGTGGGTTTCCTCCCACAGTCCAAAGACATGCAGGTTACGTACATTGGCGATTCTAAATTGGCCCTAGTGTGTGCTTGGCGTGTGGGTGTGTTTGTGTGTGTCCTGCGGTGGGTTGGCACCCTGCCCGGGATTGGTTCCTGCCTTGTGTCCTGTGTTGGCTGGGATTGGCTCCAGCAGACCCCCGTGACCCTGTGTTCGGATTCAGCGGGTTGGAAAATGGATGGATTTTAAGGGGCGAGAACGGCCGTCTGTAGCAATAAGTAATAATTCACTTTTTTTTTAATCCTGTCACTTTCGTTTTGCATCCAAATATTTTTCTTTGCTTCTGTTTTGGGTCTAGTTTGATTGTAATTATTAGTAAAAGATATATATATAAATTGTTATTATTTTGTTTTAATGGGGAGAAAAAGGTTCAGCGTTGGTTGTCCTGCGCACCCCTGTAGCTGTAGTGTAGTGGAGTCCCGGAGTGATTGTAATGACAGTCCTGTGCCAGCAGGGGGCCGAAGCTGCGCATGTGCAGTGTGTGAAGACGGGCTGGCGTAACACTGCCGTTCACTGCGAGCGCTAAACCGGGGGTTCTCCACCTTTAATCCTCCGGGGGTCTACCAGTGGACCTTGGGAATACGTGAGCCCCCCTAAACCGGCCGTGATATCAACCCTCCTGCACTTTTTGTACTGCAGGACTGACTTGGGTGCTTGTTTTTGAAATTCCTGTTATTATAAAAGCAGATGTTTGCCAGTGCTGTTACACTTTTTAAAGCATAACGCAGTTTATGGTCCTTTTAAAAATCAGCTTGTGTGTTTTTATTAAGTTCGTTATTTTTCACTAGTGTCTGAATTTCTTAACCATAACATACGAGTAGGAATTTCTAACCGAAATTTAAAATCTGTCCCTGCAGATATTTTGATTGCAGCGAAAGCTGCTTGTTCCACTCTCATTACTTTTTAAATTAAGCACAAAATGGTTAAATACAGTATTTCTTAAAATAAAAAAGTCATTTTTAAAATGCAGATTTAGCTCATTACAGAAGCTACTTGATTACCTCAGCATTGAGCGCTGGAGCGTTTCCATCAGCGACAGCCACGGTTAACACGAGTGGAGATGCTGAGGGGCCTTCCACCCACAAACAGCGACCCGCGTGGTGGTGTGTGGTGGCCGCACTCGGACTGTGTCACCTTTCTCGATCTCTCCAGCGATTTTCAGTCCCATAACCTTAGCGAGTCGGCGGCCCGTCCTGTGAACGGCAGTCGTGTAATGTGACGCACCCAGCGACTCATCTCATCGCATCCTAGACATTTCAGCCATGACGGGGACAGCATAAGACATTCGTTCGTTGGTTCACTGCACCTAAAGACAAAGGTGCCGAAGTGCTCCTCCTGAGCTGTGTCGTAGGGGAACCGTGTTTAGTTCCCAAAAGAAACTTTTATTTGCTCAGACCCATATCAGGTTCTGTAAACAAGCACAAATAGATGACAACAGCTGGCAGAGTTTAAAATTTGCGTTTTGTCCACAGATTACTCCAATGAGCCCACGTCGACCCCTCCCTGTATAAACGGCTCTTTGTCAAGCACTGGTTTCACAGTAAAGCCCCGGTACCGAGCCGCTGTGCAGTGAAATCAGCCGAGCTGGCCGTCTGCGGCGAGTGATGATGTAGCGCCCTCTATGGAGCGCACTGCGCATTGCAGCCTATGAAGCCCTCGCGGACGGCTGCCGTTTCTGGGGTGTGAAGGTAGAACTGACACCAACCTGGGAAACAGTCAGACTGAGATGACTGACAGGTGAAGACACCAATAAGAAAAGAGGGAATGACCGACGAGGCCGCGAGGAGGAGAAACTTTGAAACGTCCGACCGAAAAGACCTGCGGAGGCGCAATGAGGGGTGAGCGGGCATGGCGGGGGCACACAGAGCGCCCTGGCAGTATTGGCTGCTGAGTGCAGCTTTAGTGGTCTTGTAACTGGTCGTCGTTACGACGCACATTGACTCGAGATCTCTAGCAGGGGTGCAAAGAAGACGTGGGGGCCAATGGCTTCTCTTAACGCCATTGGGAGGCGAGACCGATGACTTCCAGTCGCCTGGTGGCGTGAAGGACGCGTTTGGCTGACCGGTCACCGAAAACTGTCAGAAGTGCGAGGGAGGGGGTGTAGCGCGGCGCCGCTGGTTAAAGCCCCTCAGACTGGAGCCCCTCGAGGGTCGTCTGTCACCGTCATGCGGCTTGAGGTGGCCGTCCGTTCTGTCCTCTTGCTGTGGAGACTCGTTTACTTGTGTCACTTAATGAGAGGCCAGTGATGTGTTTGTTTGTCTTTTATTAACAATAGTAGTTTAGTTCTGTTTTAGGAATATAATAAATGTTTGAAATGCGCTTGAGTGAAGTAAACGTTTACTGTTTATGACTGCATTACAAATGTCGCCTGTCTGTGCCAATGGCTGTGCTCATCATCTTCTACATTCACGTTCTTATTGGGGTCCGACGATTAAAACGTTTCAGCGCCGACACGGGCTCGTATTGTGGGGGGTGTCCAGTGCCGGTGGTCCCCTCTTTATGTCCTGTGGCTCAAGTGACAGATAAAGAAGGAGCTCTGAATCGTTAAAAGTAAAAGTCAAACCCAATTTGTTTTTCATTTTCAAAGCCGCGTCACGCTGCACCCACCGGCGGGGTCCGATTTCGATTTTTATTAAACGCGGTGCCCCAGCGGTTAGACCTTCTCATTTAAAAACACACTTCTAGAAAACTCATCCTAGCGAGCGACAATCAGACATTGTGCAAATCCAAAGAATCGCAGAGCCCCCCGAGGCCGCCCGCCCCCCAGCACTCACCTGGTCCACCAGGCACTCCCTCTCACAGGTGCTCTGCGCGTCTACCCACAAATTGGAGTTCAGCTGGTTGGGGCAAACCCCCGGGTGCCCGGCCTTGGCACCTGTGAGACTGGCACCCCACGCCACAGGCCCCCGCCTGGGGCAGCAGAGCAGGAGCAGCAGCAGCGCGGGGGCGCCAGCGTGACGCACCAAAGCCCGCCGTGTCATGGCGTGGGGACTCGGACCTTCCGGCACGGTGCTCCGTCAGCGGCGGCTCTTCTCATTCCTCCTGCGGCCGGAGGACAGGGGGCTACGTGGGGGCTTGGGAAGACATGAAGGGAATCGGGAAGGGGGGCGACGAGCGGAATCGCCGAACGCTAAATCGATTAGGGCGAAAAGTGCCGGCAGATTAGAAGGAGCTGACATAGGAGTGGAGAAGGCGAGCTGAGCCGTCGAATGTCAGTCAGCAGAGAAGGAAAGGAAGAGAAAAACGAAAAGAAAACCACGAAAAGGCCGAAATAACAACAAGCCGTCATCTAGAGATCGACAGAGAAATGGAAATACGAAGAGCGATAAAGGAACAGAAAGACATCGAAATAAAAGACAAGCGTCACGATTAGGAAAGTCCGACACGGAGCCAAGTGAGGGGACTTAACAGAAGTGACACAAAGGTGGCCGGAATGTCACAGGAGGGGGCAGAACGGACTTGACGTTAGGGGCGCCAAGTCCGACAGAAGACCCCGCGGCTGAAGAGCACCCTGTGCGGGGGTCCTTAGCGCATGTTGGGTGAGGAACGCATCAATAATTAAAAAAAAAGAATCACAAATAAGAGTCCGAGAAGTTAACGAGGAAAGGAAGAAAACAAGCCGTGCAGTGTGGTGATCGGACGACCACCCTTACTCGTGAAACGGCAGCTGGAGATGTCGGCGCAAATTCAAATAATAAAAATAATAATAATAATAACGGACAGCAAAAACGCGCAGCTCTACCTGAATGTCCGCCGTAAATCAGCAGGCGCTCAAGTCCTCGACAGTCTGAATAAGCAGCAGGAGGACCCCAAACTTCCCCTTTTCTAACGAAATATCCCGAATGTGACGGTGGGTTTCGGACCCCCGCTGTCATACGTGTAGTGACCGCGCGCGTTCGCGGTGGGCCTCCGCACATGAAGCATTCATCCGCCAGCAGACATTCGGGTTTCTTAAATTATAGCGGGCCCGAAACTGCAACGGCGTTGAACAAGAGGGGGGGGGGTCCCACGAACTAAGACCCGAATGGTGCCCGTTTTTTTTCTTCTTCTTCTTCTTAATCCAGCGCTCGCGGTGCCAACAAGCCCCTCGTGCAGGTCCGAGTATCCCACTCCAAGGCGACGCGTCCGGCTCTGGGGCTGAATTTGTATTTATTGGGAGCTGAGCCTGGCGGGCAGAGGCCAAGCCCCCCCCCCCCCCCCCCCCCCCCCCCCCCCCCCCCCCCCCCTTTGACCGCCCCTATTAAACTGCAAAAGCGTCTGAAGATCCGATGGAGAGAGAGAGAGAGAGAGAGAGGCGCACAACTGGACAAACACGAAGAGAGGATCAAAGGGACGAGGCGCCCCCGACAGCAAACGGCCGTGCGCCCCTGGGAACCGCAGCGCTGGGAGGCGGCCAGCCCACCAGCCCACCCGGAGGACGGGTAATTGGGAGCCGCTTTCATCCTGGACGTGGCCGGCATTCCTGTGTGCATCAGCGCCGTTCAGAAATGCATCGAGAGCAGCGCGCCGTGCGCCCGTCCCAGCAGGCGACTTTAAAAGGGGGTCACGGCGGTCCCAAAGTGTTCACAGGAAATGGGGGGGGGGGAGTTAGGAGGGCCAGGGCGGCACAACAAAGGGGAAAACACACACAAGAGAAAGGCGGGCGCAGCATTCCTGTGGTGGTCTCCCACCGGCCCCCCAGCCCTTTCTCCTAGGCCTTCAAGGCCAGCTGGTGGATTTCACTTTGATCGCCTGCTCTCTTCTGAAAGGGAATCGCAGAGAGGCCGGTGTGCCCCCCAAGGACCCCATCATTCCTTGTCACTGATCACTGAAAGACACCTGCAAGGCTTGTGGTCACTTGATGGCCAGGTCAGAGTGTCCCACCATCGCTAGTCATCAGCAACAGGTGCTGACCACCTCTGTCTCTGTCCACGGTCCCCTCTGGGCTGCCACACATGTCCCTGTCAGCGTCACTTTCATCCTGACATATCCATCATCCAACCCGCTATATCCTAACTACAGGGTCACGGGGGTCTGCTGGAGCCAATGCCAGCCAACACAGGGCACAAGGCAGGAAACAAACCCTGGGCAGGGTGCCAGCCCACCACAGGGCACACACATGGGACAACTTGGGATTGCCAATGCACCTAACCTGCATGTCTTTGGACTGTGGGAGGAAACCCAGGCAGACACGGGGAGAACATGCAAACTCCACGCAGGGAGGACCCGGGAAGTGAACCCATGTCTCCTAACTGCGAGGCGGCAGCGCCACCCACTGCGCCACTGTCCTGACACATTGTCCGGGGTAAATGGCTTCTGCTACCTGAGCTGTTCAGTTCTGCCAGCACCTCTCACCCGCTCCCATCCCAACTGACCACCAGGTGTGGTGGCCCTGCCAGCGTCACGGACTTGTCTGTTTAATCCCCTTCTTCGTGTCTTATGAGATGCGTCATCAGGCCTGTCCCTCTTCATCCTTACACGACTGTCTTTGTTGTTACGTTCAGTCCCAGGTGCGGCCCCCCGAGGGCTCTCATGTCCTCCTGTTGAATCTTCAGCTCGGTAAGCGGTACCCGCCAGCGCTCCTCTTGTTTAAAGGTCCACTGGTCTGCGTCTCTCAAGGCCTTCGCTCAGGACTCGTCCACAGCCCCCTCGTTACCCTCCTCTGGTCACCAGCGATCATCTCCTTCTGTCCGTCTTACAAGATTCATCATCAGGTCATCGCTTCTCGTCGTCTGTACTGGAAGGCCGACTGTCACTTGTGGCCTCGTTGGGGTCTCGTGCCCCTTTGGCCCAGTGTTAATTACCAGGTATGTCCCCATTGGTCCTTCACTGCCAGTGCTGTTCCATTAATCAGGCGTCACGTCCCGGACCAGGCCTCAGTGTGCCACAGCTCCGTCATCAGTTCACCCACGTAAAGAGCACAGGGTCTCAGTGGTCTCCTGTTTTATCGATTGCTCTTCACGTTCCTGGCCCTTCTATGACTCGTGGTGTCTTACCATCTTTGTCACTGCATCCCAGAGTGCAGCCCCCTCACATCGTACTGCTGGGTCTTTACGTCACCAAGTGATGCCTGCCATCGGTGTATACGTCCTCGCCATCGTCTCACTGCCAGTGCCAGTCTGCTCACGGCCTCTTGTATCAAATGCCAGGCATGTCCCTGTCACCATGGAGGGCCCTCTGCCCCTTTGGTCTCATATCGTACTTGTTACTGTCACCTCTGCTGTTAATCTAGTTGACCATTGCGTTCATCTCCAGGTCCGTGTCTCCATGTTGGATGGCTGATAACCTGTCCACAGTCCCCCAGTGGTCATTGTCTCTTCTAATGGGCAGATTTTGAGATCCCAGTCATCTGCGTTCATCTCAGGCCCCGTCACTATTTAAGCTCAGGTGAAAGGGCAAGGGCCCCCTTGCTGGCACAGTGACCAAGAGCCAAGCCCATGGCAGACAGACTGACATCACCCGCCGCCCACCACCCACACTCCTAGCGGAGGAGTCTAACAACGGCCATCATTGGACTAAATAAAAACAAAATGGGCGGCTCACACAAAGCCTTCAGATTTGTCAATTAGGTGCCAAGACGTTAAGAGGGGGCCTCCCATGCCCCCCCCATCCCACCCACATACGGCTTTGTTCCCCGAGGGGCCGAGAGATCCTGAGAATCGGCTTTGTCCCCTTTGATCCACGCTGACCTCGTGACCTTTCACTGACACATGACCTCTGCATTCGTATGCAGCGAAGAGGCCGAGGGGCACCCAAACGCCAGGGTGATGTTAATCGATTCGGTTTCCTTTGACGGCGGTGAGAAGCCACTCAGACGGGGCACAACACAAACAAAAAGAAAAATGAAACCCACAGCGCCATCGGGCAGGAAACGTCCCGAGTCATAAAGTTTTACGAGCGCAACGCCCACGTCAGGCAGCGGGGCCAGCGTGGAGGGCGGGGCCTGTAGGGAGGGCTGTCAATCACGTGCACGGCGGGCCAGTCAGCGAGCCTCCCCGAGTTTGTGAAGGGAACTGCAGCCTCACCATTGTGTCCAGAAGCCTCTGCGCCAAATGAAGCCCAGCAGGAGAGCAGACGGGCGAGGATGAGCTGTGCGCCGTGCAGAGCTGGAAAAAAAAAAATGGATGGAGGAGACGGGCGCAACGACGTGTTGGTCCTTTGTGCCCACAGGGTGGCGCCATTTCACTTTTATACCTGACCATATTTGTGCCAAGAGCACGTGCTGATGGTCGCAACCTGCTGAAACAGTCGCTGTGTCCCACCGCTGACTCGGGAGGCCCATCTGTGCGAGGCTACGAGCCCACCGGTGACACAGCAGCCGTCTAGTGCCGAAGAGTCCCCCTCCGTGATTTTAGTGCGATCATCTGGACGGGGGGATTGGGGAGGTGGTCCAGGATCGGTGATGCTGCCGCTGTGAATCGAGCACAATAGTCGGGGGGGGGGGGGTCCATTTCGTCCAGGACTGGCTGGCGGCCCATAGGTTGGGAAGTGCTGGTCTACTGCACAGTTTTAGGAGGTCGTGTAGACGGACTTGAGATAACGGTGACGGTGTAAGAGACACTTCTAACGGGATACAAACGGACGATCAAAGAAAAGACCCCTCTGACTACACAGACATGACACACAGAAAGAAAAGGAGGGGTCTCAGCGGCCACTGCCATCCTGTCAATGTTTATATTATATATACTGTATATATAAAGGGTTCCAGAACTGAGGTGAGAGCCCCCTAGAGTCTAAAGTCACTTCAGGTGTGATGGTACCTGAAAAGGAAGAATTCATGCTGCAGAGAAGAGGAAGAAGGAAAAATGGAGTTCGAAGAGGAATATTAAAAGATGGGATTGCAGGAAGAAGCAACAGGAGGGCAAGCCCCAGATTGTGGACAGGATGACAAAGGCCACACAACAGGTGGCAGCGCGGTTACGGGCAGCGAGATGGTGGTTGGGATTTTCGGAGACCACAGGGATATTCTTCAGAGTTTTATTGCTGGGGAATGGAGGAGTGGGAACAGCGGTGGTGACACAATGACCGTCACATGGAGCAGAGTGACAAACATCTGTGTGTCCTGACACAACGGGCAGGCCGGTAAAAACGACAGGATGTGGCAGCCTCAACCTTCTGTTAAACGGTTTTATTGTGAAAAAAATGCTGCATTTCACAGTCTGGAATAACATTAAAACTGTACAATCAGGAATAAAAAAAGGAATTAAAAAAACAAAAGAGAGACAAAAGCGTTCTTCATTAGAGTTCACCCAGCAGCGTAAACCACGCGGAGATAGTGTTTCGATAATCGCAGTCAAACCGTTCACACGTCCTCACGTCGCTCCATCACACAACACAAACGGCAATCTGACGACAAACATCCACTTCGGGCCGCCAACCAGCAGCAGAGCGAGGACCCCCTGCTCAGACACAAACTAGTCCAAATTTGTCCTGGGATCAGCACACATCGCTGCCCCAGAGTGCCCGGCCCACCATCCTTTACATCAGCAGTCAGCTTCATTCACAAGGACAGCCAGGAAACAAAATCAGCCGACCTCTGGGTCTCAAGTCGAGGTGGGGGGGGGGGGGGGGGGGGGGAGATCCTCAAAAAAAATTCCACTAACAATGGCCAGGTAGGCATCCATTCCCATCTTTATTTTTCTTCAACACTTTGGCACTCAGGGAACCTGGCAAATGCCATCAAATGGCCCTTAAATGTGAGTGAGGTTGGCACACGGGCAGGTGGGAGAAACAGAATAAGGGGAGAGGTAGCCTGCCCTCTAGCTGTGGGGATTGGGATTGCACCTCGGTTTCATTCGGGGGTTGGCCCAGGGATTCAGGCAAAGTAAATGAAAATAAAGCTGGCATTTGGGTTAAGGCGTGCCAGGCTTGTTCACAAGATGGTGGAGGTCAGCAGGCTTCAAAGTGAGGGACAAACAATCAAGGGGTTTAAGGTGCCACAGGTGCGGGTGCAAACAATGAAAGCAAATCCTTCAGCCAAGTTTTGGAAAGGTGGCACCAGAGGGGTAACTGAACTCAGTTGGGCAAATGAGCCGAAATCAAGTTGAATGGATGCCCAACCCGCCCCGTGGCGTGTTTGGGAGTTGGTGGCCAGCAGTTTTGTTGCATCATTGAGGGGTGCCACGTCACACTCTGCTCCTCAATTTCCTGCAGTCTGTTGAAGTTCAGCCCTCAGTGAGTGCTTCTGCTTTGCGATGTACAATTTTGTTTCACAAAAGTTAAATATCATAATTTATACATATATATATATATAAAAAAAGGAGCAATATATTAACCGATTTGAGTGGCGACATAATTTACATGATTCAGTCTCTTACGAGTCAAGTGGAGGTAAACCAAACAGCGCGGCCGCACTGCATCTGCCCCGCCACCCCAGAAGGCCGAAGCCTGCCGTTCTGTGGGGAGCCTCTCTGTAAAATTACTGGGCAGGCAGAGCAGAGGTCCTTCAGGGAGGACCTGCAGAACTCTGGACGGGAGTCCTCCATCACTCCGCCGCACGCTAAGAGATCTTGCAGTTGTTCCTGGTGCAGTTCTGAGGGGGGCTCTGAGGCGGCCGGATGGATTTGGAGCGCTTCAGGCTGTTCCCCTTGCTGCCACTGCCGCCTGCATTGGCCAGCGAGTAAGAGCGGCCGTGCATCATCACCGCGTTCATCCCGTTGGCCATGGAGAAGGACTTGAGGTGGCTCTTGATGGCCACGGGCAGAGGCAGTTTGTCAATGAGGTGCACAGGCGTGCAGGACACAATCGCCCGACAGCAGAGGTCCTGTAAGCTGAACACTGCAAAGAGGGGAACAGAAAAAAATAAAAATAAATAATGAATCCATTTATTACTGGCTGGATTAAGCAATTCAGACCCTTGGACAGCATAGAACCCCACCAAGCACTCAACCCGCTCAGAGGAGCAGGCCGGTGAAACACCGTGACCAGCCGGCGGTCTTCCAACTCGGCCCATCTAAGACAAATCAGGGGCAACACCAGTGGTACATTAGACTTTGACAAATAAATGAATTAGCAAATCTGCCCACCAAAGGGGAAAAAAATGAAGACTGAAATGATTATCGACAGTGTCAGCAATAGAAATCTGTCGACGTATTCCCGATGTCGATTATTTATTTGCATTTCCAAACAAGCGTTCGGTGTGGGACAGAGCACATTAAAGAACTGGCGAGATGTCAGAGAGGCAAAGCCAATGGGGGCCGAGGGAAGTCAGATGGCGGCCGATGGTGTGGCACACTGGGCGCTGGCAATGCTTGTGGGTGAGCTGCAGGTGTATTCAGAGACGGACAATAAGGAGTCACGCATGTTAGGCTATCCAAGTCTGCAGCACACACGTCGGCGTATGATAACTAAACGGACACAGCAGTGAGACGTTCTGGAATGTGAACGGTTTAACTCTGCACAAGCACTCAGTAAAGACAAAAGGCGGCAGCGGCGACAGTGCCCACGTTATGAACCCGTTTATTTTTTTTATTGCCTCTACTTGGGATTTTTCAGCCCTTTAAACTGCTATTATGGGGTTTCTGATTAGGAGGATTCACCTTTTCACATTTTTTTCGATATCAGATGTAACAGTTCTGTTTTTTTCTATAGAAGCTCCCATTTTGGGATCTGGTCAGGGAAACACGGGTCCTGGGCAAAAGGGTCACGACATCCAATGTCAATTATGCAGGTCTGTGGATAAAACTCTAAAAGATTCTCTTTCTGTGCGATTTCTGTGTTTAAACTTTTTAGCAATGGTTTTTTGACTTTGGTTCCTGTGTTTAGTTTTGGTTGCTGGTTGTGATCCTTGTGCATCTTACTTACACGTCTTGTTTCTCTTCAAGAGACGACTGCCTGGGCTTTACTGTTCAGGTATGAAATGCCCTGGCGGACAACACTGCACGCTAAGCAGTAGGTAGAGAACCTGGTGGAAGATATCACCCTCAGTGAATCTGTTTAATAGTTCTAATAGTCACCAAAATGATTATCAATATATTTGTTTGCTGCAGCCTTAAAACAAAAAAAAAAAAAAAAAAAAAAAAAAAAAATCTGCTCCAACCCAAACTTCTCTGAGCCTCGGCTCTTTTACAGCACTAACTGCAGATGCTCCTCTCTCCACTAGATGGCAGTGCACACCACCACATCCTGCCAATTCAACACAAAGCGCTAGCAAGAAGCAACAAAAGCTCTCGTTATTCTGTAAATCTCCCACCTCCATGAACCCAAACCATCACCACCCCAATCCACACTTTTTTTGGATGCTGCTTCAGTCGGCACATTCACTTGCACACATGCAGGCCTGTCACCTTTACCCCGAGCCTGATGGGACGGCCTTGTGTGTGACCAGCCTGTGCTCTCACTGTAAGAAATAAATATCAAGAATTGGAAGGCCAAGGGGCAGAGGAATCTGCTAAAGAAATCGTAACAACAAAGAGGCTCATCCAGAGGGCAGAGACGATGGCGGTCTTAATGTTAAACTGTAGGCCCTAAAGCCGGTCAGCACTCCCTACATACACACGAGAGAGAGATGGGAAAGACACGATAGATAAGACACTAGATGACACACACACACATATTATATATCTATCTTTCTCTCATATATATTATATAAATATATATATAAGAGAGAGAGAGAGAGATATGATAGATAGATAGATATATATATGGTTGAAATAGTTTACTGTCAAATAATGCAAAGAGTACGCGACACATGTTTCGCGCTAATTCTGGGCTCATCAGGCGTACACACTCACTGCACTCCCTTACGGGAATCTATAATCTGCTTCTCACAACTGAGGACACCGTGGCGGATGTTCGCTGACTTGCTGACCAACCACAAGCGTTACCTGGTAGGTAACCACCCATACAATCAGATTGTGATTCAGACTACGAAAGCCATGAATATATATATATATATATATATATATATATATAGATATATAGATAGATAGATAGATAGATAGACAGACAGTCATATGAAAAGGCTTGTGACCCCCTCTCAGCCTGCATAATAACTGACTCTCCTTTCAACAGTAAAGATACCAGTGGTCTGTCTCTCATTTCCTAGGAACATCTGAGTACTGTACTGCGGTGTTTTCCTAACAAAGATTTTTAGTGAAGCAGTATTTAGTTGTATGAAATTACATCAAAAATGAAAAACTAACTGTGCAAAAATGTGGGTCCCCTTGTCATTGTGCTGATTTGAATGCCTGTCACTGCTCAATGCTGATTGGTGTGATGAGCTCGTTAAGCCTTGAACTTCATAGACAGGTGTGTCCAATCATGAGATATAAAGGGATTTAAGGTGGTCAATTGTAAGTTGTGCTTCCTTCCATTTGACTCTCCTCTGAAGAGTGACAACATGGGATCCACAAAGCAACTCTCCAAAGATCTGAAAATAAAGATTGTTGAGTCTCCTGGTTTAGGAGAAGGCTACAAAAAGCCATCTCAGAGGTTTAAACTGTCAGTTTCAACTGTAAGGAATGGAATCAGGAAATGGAAGGCCACAGGCACAGTTGCTGTTAAACCAGCAGGTCTGGCAGGCAAAGGACAAATACAAGAGCAGCATATGAGCAGGATTGTGAGAATGGTGACAGACAACCACAGATCACCTCCAAAGACCTGCAAGAACATCTGGCCGCAGATGGTGCATCTGTACATCATTCTGCAATTCAGCGCAATTCGCACAAAGAACATCTGTATGGCAGTGTGATGAGAAAGAAGCCCTTTCTGCACTCACGCCACAAACAGAGTCACTTGTTGTATGCCAATGCTCATTTAGACAAGCCAGATTCATTTTGGAACAAAGTGCTTTGGACTGATGAGACACAAATTGAGTTATTTGGTCAGAACAAAAAGCACTTTGTATGGTGGAAGAAGAACACTGCATTCCAAGAAAAACACCTGCAACCTACTGTCAAATTTGGTAGAGGTTCCATCATGCTGTGGGGCTGTGTGGCTAGTTCAGGGACTGGGGCCCTTGTTAAAGTCAAGGGTCGGATGAATTCAACCTGATATCGACAAATTCTTCAGGATAATGTTCAAGCATCAGTCACAAAGTTGAAGTTACGCAGGGGTTGGATATTCCAACAAGACAATGACCCAAAATATAGTTGGAACTCTACTGAATTGGAGAGATTTTGTATGGAAGAATAGTCAATACCACCTCCATCCAGAATCCAGACACTCATCAAAGACTATAGGAGGACAGTGTCTAGAGGCGGTTAGATTTGCAAAAGGAGGCTCAACTAAGTATTGAGGTCATCTCTCTGTTGGATGCCCACAGTTATGCCCCTGTCTAATTTTGTTATGACACATATTGCATATTTTCTGTTAATCCAATAAACTTAATGTCACTGCTGAAATACTACTGTTTTCATAAGGCATGTCAGATATTAAAAGGAAGTTGCTACTTTGAAAGCTCAGCCAATGAGAAACAAAAATCCAAAGAATTAAGAGGGGTTCCCAAACTTTTTCATACGACTGTATATATATATCTGTGTATACAAAGACCAAGTGCGCCCCCAGTGGATACTGCTAGAATGTTAAGTAATTATAAATTGTGTCCATTTCATGCACTTATTTGTTTTTAGCCAAAGACCAATTAACTTGAAAAACACAAATGCTATTAAATGAATCGTTGGACTAAAAGCCCAGTCAGTCCCTCTTGTCATTTAGTGTCTTTATTATGACGATCACCAGTCTTGGATTCCAGAGGGTTTTGGTAGCTGCAGCCAACCCGGCCCACCACAGAACTACAGCAGCACACGTCACCACAGGTCAAGACCAGCAGTTTCTGGACAGACCTTTGCAGGTGGGCCCACATCAGAGGTTTTTTATTCACTACAAACGTGTTTCTGTTGGTTGTGAACTTTTGAATTTCTACTGTGGAGTTTTTTTGTTTTTTTTTGGGGTGAGCAAGCCGTTTGTGACAGTGGCTAACTTGCCAGTTAAAGTTGGCTCATGAAAACCAAGGCGATCGATTGTTGAATGGAAAAAACAGTAAAACGTTCTGAGCGAGTATCGCAACTTTCTGCTGTACAGAGGAGTCTGTTGTCACATAAATAATGTTAATTACACGGTGTATTTTATTGTGTATTAAGGCCCCATTGATTACAGTTTTGAATATTTTATCTTCTACAGAACAACCACTCACATCTCAATGTGATACCCATTGTTTGGTTTCATTTACTTGCTTTCTTCCCTTTTTATCACTTAATTTGAGAATTTCAGTATTTGCTACAACTCCATTAGGTTTTCAGGAATCATTCAACATAAAATGTAAAACTCAAAATACTAAAAGTGACAACCAACAATACAAAGTATGGCGCTACCCACAGGAACACCAGGCAGCACACAATCGTCACGAACATCTGAACGACCTCTGGTGACATTTGGTGCCTTAATGTTTGTGATGCTACATCTACTGGAATGTCCACCTTAATGTACAGTGCATTATTCATTCCAGCAGATGGCACACTGCTGACACTAGCACTGGTGCCGAGAATCCTCAAACTGACACTAACGTAATAAAGAAAAAATATCAATAGAAAAAGATATAGCAAATAAAACAGAATGACAGAGGTACTGCTAATCTCATTCGGGTTCATTAACCAATCATCCTGGTGATCTGAAATGAGAGCAGAAATAAATCCTGCAAAGTAACAAATTCCATGAACAGCTATAGATCGGCCCCACGTCTGAGACCCCCTCAGTCAGAGGGCTCAAATGGGATCAATATTTCCTCTATCAGCCTTTTCATTTTTGATGTTTATTTCTATTTAAATTTCCTTTAGTGGGATATAATGTCAGTTTATTGTGCCATCTGTTGGAATGAAACACACATTGCAATTTATTAGTGCAACATCTTGGAAAGACAAAAAGGCACAAGAACAACTTGCAGCAGGCCAGAGTAATTGTGGGCGGAGATCAAAGGGAGAGATTACTGTCAATCAATATCAACTTCAACCAATCATGTCAAGGACACCCTTGATGGAGCAAATTGGATGTCATGTCACAGGTATGGCACGATGCAGTCCGACTCTGTTGAATTCACTTCCATTGGCTATCGCTTCAGCACAACACTAGACCAATAGGCCACGATTTATCATGGACTGGGCCAGCTAGTTTTACACATTTCCAGATGTCTTGAAGCAATTTAATAAGCGAATGCTGATGTCAAATGTGTGTATTTGCTTAGCTGAGAGCCACCACTGGTCTCAGGACAAATTAAATTGCTTGTCATCCCCCCTTTACTGGAATCTGAAAGCTGCCTTAAGTGCAGCTGTGCACAACATGGTCTGAACCAATCAACTGGGCCCATTAGAGCCTTAGAGTGGAAAAAGGCCTTTGGAGGAATGAAGCCAAACAGCACTGGCATTGGCCCCTTGAGCTCCTTATGCCAGCACATCATTTCAGATCAGAAACCTCCATGCTCGGGTAACGGATTCACAACAGTAGAAACTTGCGTGGGAAGATCTGATTAGGAGGTAAAGAGAAGCCGGAGTCTCCAGCTGGCGCTGTCAGCAGAGGTCTGTGGTCTCTGAACAGCAAAGCACTTTTTCCATGGGATACCCAAGACAGCCTCCTTACTGCCTTTAGTGTGGTAAAGAGAAACCCATGCCAAGATCAGTGAAAGTTGTGGCTGCTGCATTTCATTGATGCCTTCTGCTTTACCTACATCAGATGCAATGTCTCCAAGTCTCAATTAATTATTATTAAAAAAGGCCTCAGCTGACAAAGCAAACGTACTTCGGGACAAAGCCATAGCTCACTTTCAGGGTCTCACCTCTATTGGGTCTCCAGAACTTCTCCATGCCGTGCCTCATGAGGACGATTCGGGAGAGCTCCGTGAACGACTCGATGACGTTGAAGTTGCACAGCGGGCTCACCTCGAAGAAGGTCATGCCGTTCTTCTCCGCGTAAGCGCGTGCTTGCTCCGTGGGTACTTGTCTTTTGAATGCCAAGTGGAGTCGGTTTCCAACCAAGATTCGTGGCACACCTGGGGCATGCTGGGTACACAACAAATATGCATTAGTTAATGGTAGCCGAAATGAACAAAGCCTGACAAAAAGACATGGGAGAAAAAAAATGGAAGCAAATAATTTCTCTTGGTGTTCCTGCTCAGGAATTCACTCTTCAATAATCCAGCAATACATCCCCCCTAAGATGGCGGCAGTGGCACCAGGAAACTGAGCTCAGGCCACTCGACTACCCAGTCACCTTTTCTGCCTCTCTGCTAAGCACAAGCCCCAGGCCGAGTCTCTTCATTTGTTACTGCAGGCTTTTCTTTAACTTTTAATCTTTTGTTTTACATATGAAGCCCAATTTTAGCCAATCAATAAGCAGATGAATGAGGGGAGGAAACAGGTCTTCAATCCAGCGACCAATGACCGTATTATGTTAATGAAAATAAAAATCATTTTTATAGTTTGTTGGTTTAAAGTTGAAGTCCTTTTCAAACACATAAACTGTGATGTTAACTCATTTTACAGAGCAGTGCCTTGCGATGTGGAAGCCGCTTTCTGCCTGTCACTGTGTGAATCGGGGAAACCTCCGCTTGCAGATGAGTCGTACACAGCCAGCCATAGACCAGTGACAACACAGATCTGCTCTTCTCTTGTGATTCCTAGAAAAATGGCCACATTGCTTGATGGCACCATATTTTTTTTTCAAAGCTTCTAAAAAAAATCACTTTTTGCTATTAAAAGATGGAAAATTCTGACAGCCCCCCTTTTAAGGAACACTCAAAGCTGTCAAAATGGGCTTCAATAATGACCCCATAAATGTGGGGTATACCGCCCCAGTCGTCTTGGGTCACATTTGAACAGACCATGTGACACACAATGATTGGGGTGCACACAACTGGCCATCAGATTCGGAGCGCCTGAGAAAAAAAAAAAAAAAGGCAACTGTGTCCAGACAGCAGAAATGCAATCGGTGTCACTCAGAAAACAGAAAGGAAAACAAGAAACGAGAGTTAAAAACTTAAAACTAGGTAGGAAAAAAAAAAATTGCAAAAATGTGAATCTCGAATGACTGCAGAAGAACACAAACAAAGAGCTGTGAGATGAGTAACGCGAGATTTTATCTTCCAAGGACATTTCAATACCATTTACTGTTGCTTAAATGTGGGCCCCTGTTGAAGCCCATCATATCAGGAATTCGTGATCTCTGTCCTCCATGAAAACACGAGATTAAAGGTTTGTCTTGGCCATCAATCTAATCAATGTGGGCAGGGTCACAGATAGAAAATGTCATTTTGGAGTTGGGAATCCCCTTGACTCTAACTGAGGGCACCACTTCTGCCTCACAGGACTCCCAAGTATTGAGGCCACGGTCTACACCTTTCCATGTCACAGAACACACCTCACTTCAGGCTGGTCACGTGAAGGTGATAGTGACAACACTCTACTCCAATGGCCGCACAGTCCCCGGAATGTAATCCACCTTTAGGAAGGGGCGGAACGGGAGGAAAAAAAAAAATCTGCGGGAACAGCGTGATGCTGTGGAGTCCACACAGACCAAAAATCTCTAACGACTGTTTCCAGGATCTTTCTGAACCCAAGAACTTTGACAGATTTGGATGGAAAGGGGGTACCCTACTAAAGGGGCCACCAAGTGTACAATTTTAAACAGCAGTGACAACGCGCGGGTGGGTGGACTGGCGGCTCCGCCAGCAAAGGGACATGTTAGTGAGATATGGCACAGAATGGCAGGTCTGCTCCAGCTTTGGCGTGACCAAAAGGTTCCACAAATCAGAGCACAGAACAAAGCGAGCTCTGCCAACTGCAGATTTCTCTGGGAATGCAGACAACAGCGAAGTGTCCAATCTGAAGAGCAGATCTCGTTGGAATCTTTCCTTTAGCACGGCTGTGTAAAAACAGGATGAACTCGAGCGTCGCAGGAAATGTTTCCTCCACCCACAGAGGCTTCTTTCCAAAAAAGCCAGGAAACGAGGATGATTGAGCAGGCCGATCCACATAAATAATAAACATTAAAACACAAAACATTAAAAGAAAGCTGGATGTATCAGATACGTAGTACAAGCAGTCGGGCAGCACATCACAACTCAGCCATCAGCAGCAGAGCAAATTGTGAGAAAGTGTCCTCAGGGGCAAAGTAGCCAAGCAAGGCTCACAGCAACAAGGTAGGAAAACCACATCTGGGCTGCTGGGATAAATGAAAATGCCAAAGGCCCCCAAAATGGGTCACTGTGTCACCGACGCCAGCATGATTTTAAAATAAAGAACACAAAAAGTGAAATCCAATCACGGGCCTGTTTTAAGGGCTGAGCTGTGAAGACGGGCGGAGTGGTGGCTCTGAGGCTAGGGATCTGCACTGGCAATCGGAAGGTTGGCGGTTCGAATCCCGTAAATGCCATTAGGGACTCTGCTCTGTTGGGTCCTTGAGCAAGACCCTTAACCTGCAATTGTGGAGTGCTTTGAGTAGTGAGAAAAGTGCTATATAAATGCAAAGAATTATTATTATAAGAAGCACACTCGGCAGTAATAAAAACCATCAATAGAGACTGACCTCATCTATTTCACGGATCCACCGGTCAATGCCGTCAAAGGACCATCGGTTGGTGATGTCATAAACCAGCAGAATTCCCTGAAAAAGAGAAAATGGAGGAAAAAAAACAAAAAAAAAAAACAGTTAATAGACACAAGTTCTGGCCTGCCCTTGGAGGAGCAATGACCTCAGCACTCAAATGGCAGTTGTGCTGAGGAAGACCACCAGTCAGAGTGAATGGCACTCACAACCCCCAAACATAGACTATGTACACTGTCACACATGCATACCTGGGAGTCTCCTCAACCAATACCACTCTGGAACAAGTGGGTGTGTCATCACTAACGGTATCCACGGGCCAGAGAAGACAGCCACTGACGGCACACATAACCAGCTGTGACGTCACTTAACAAGTCCCGTCCCTCGCTCCCTTATGAAAAGTGACGAGCCACAAAGGTGGCAGCTTTGTCCCAATCAGGAGCAGAGCACAGTGTGACTGACACAGCGAGTGACAATAAATAAAAGCTGCAGTAGACAGATGTGGTTTCAGCGACATTTGAGTGTGACCTTGTTCACATTACTTCCCGATTATTTGTTTTTGTTGGACTTTTATTTCGATTAAACGGGGTTATTGGAGACGGACCCCACCTTTTTCCAGGCTCCCAAATGCCTCCTTGCCACTGGTCACAATATACTTCATTAAGCCCCGCCTCCAACCTCACTCATTGGCTACAAGACCAGTCTATTAAACTGGGCAAGCAACCAAGAATATGCAAATAGTAACTGGGAGAAAAAGGCAGAGGCAAATAAGTGGAAAAAAAAAAAATTAGTCAAAAATTAAGAAGTCTGCAGAACTATAACCGAGGTCAAATCGGGAGGCAAAAATATAAGCTTCAAGTGAAAAACAAGCAAAAGTAGTAAGATTTTAATAGCACATAAACCTGGGTAAAGAAATGCTTCCAAGGATGACCTTTTAACCTGCTGCATCATGACCTCTGATGGCACGCCCCTTAACAACACAAGAGGCTGCCCTAACGACAGGAAAATAAAATGGTGGCAATCATGAATAAGCAAAAACGGTGGTAAAAGTAAAAAAACAAACAAAAGTAAGCTTTAATTCAAACAAACTAATGTCTGATTCAGTTTTTAGGACTCCAGAAACTCCCAAAATGAGGACCCGATCTTCCAAAAAGATGGTAAAAAAATGTAAATGATGAGCCCATTCATAGCCCTGTCTTCAATTCAAACGTTTGAGTTTGCTTCACTTTATGCAACACTCTCTCATTTTCCGGAAATATCTAACCACATAAAAATAAATAAATAAAAACACAGGTGTGTGGAAGGTTGTAAATATACAGCAGGATGACCTGACGTGTGTTGTGCGACACACGAGTTATGCGACCTTTTAAATATGACATTGTTTGTTGCTGCCCAGCACTGGTCACCTATTCTACCAGAAAGTTTATTTTCTCAGGCGTCACTACAAACACGTGGCTATGAAAACTGTTCATGGTAGAGTATTCTTTAAGCTGCATAAGCCAACCGAAAAAACTCCCAGTGTGAGCGCCTGTAGTAGATGGGTTGCTATTTATTTATTTATTTTGGACACTTTAAAATTACAGTCTCTTGGTGCCTTTCATTCCTCCCATATTGCTGGGCTTGAATGTGTTCACTGGTATATATGAAAATCTCTTAATTATTCTAAGTTAGTTTTAATATTTAAGCTTAAAGAACAAAAACCCGATAGCAGGAGGTCTCTAGTGCCAGCAGACCCTCCAGAGCCAACGAAACACACTGACAAATGTACAACTGCACGCAGTACATGGTCAGCCATAGCTCACTCGCCTCGTATGAAATCATGAGGTCGTCTGTTTAGGTACTATGATGGCTCAGAGCTCTAATTTTGTGTCATGGTGTCAGCAGTCAATTGCATTTCTGTTTAAAACCCTCATCCAAGTTTTGTTTGCCTTGACCACGGCCCGATTACAATCCCAGGATTTCTATTTAAAGCCGATTACTTGTGATGCCCCCCACCCACCCTGCCCTCAAGGTCTTTTGACCTGGTGGATGCTTTTCTCACCTGAGCTCCTCTGGAGTAGGACCTGAAGATGGTGCAGAAGCGGCCCTGCCCTGATGTGTCCCTGAGGAAAAAGAAGAGAGTCAAGGTCAATACCCCAAAGCAAAGCAAATACAACACGGAGATGGGCGACACCCTGAGCACACAGTAAACCGAAGGAGATCCTTACCAATGGCCAACAAACCAGACATCTTCCAAAGTGACACAACTTACTTGCTCATTTTCTGCTGCCCCCAGAATCCCCAAAAATCTCACTCAGGGTTACTGCATAACGAGCAAATGAGCCCACTGAGCCGACAGAGCTGATCTCCGAGTAGGCCATCACATCATTAACCTCCTTTGATTCTTACTTTCCATTTCCAAATTGCATTTCGCTGATCCCATCTGGAACTCTTTAGTGAGTTTTCCGGGTGGGAGTCTCCACACTCCATTACTGCTGACCTAGTTTGTCTGCACCCCGGCTCTGCAGATGTGCCCAGTGGAATAGCTGAGTCAGTGCATCAGTCAAAAGACAAAACCTCACATCTGGGTGAGCAGCAGGCAAAAAATGTAAAAATCCAACCAGAAATGAAAAGAGAGCCACTAATACACCGTGAGCTTGAGCAGCATAAAGGCACACGGTCATCTGCAGTGACCCAGCAGGGTCCACCCCGATGTTCCTCTTTGTTGTTCTCCACATTTCTGCTATGGCTCCTAATAGACCACCATGCAAGGTCAAAGCCCACAAGCAGATGAGGGTTGTTTGCTCCACTCAAGTCTCCCAGGAGTTGACCTGCACAACCTGGCCAGATGTAAGCCGCTGCTAGGAGACCAACATGAAGTTGGCTCGGACAGGGAGCCATGTCTTCTTTCATCTCAAAACAGGGAAAGGGCCGTGTTGATGTGTGTGGGTGTTTGTATGAGCTTGCAGTGCAATGGACTGGTTCCTACAGTGCACCTCATGCTGCCAAGATAGGCTCCAGCAATCCAGTGCAACAGAGCCAACAAAATACGACACATGGCAGGCCTGCACTTTAGGATGCAACAGAATCTGAAAATCAAGCTGAAGGGAAATCTTTAAAATACCCAAGACGACAAACAGAAAGCGTCACATGTTCAAAATGAACCCCACTGGGGAAAAAAAAAATGTAAATATGCAATAAAAAGTGCCACTGGCATAAAACTACACACTGGCACCACAATATAACACAACACTACATGAGGCCTGGCACTCTTAGCAGCTTATGAGGGCCGCACTTCAGATATTACACAAGCGGCTCATACAGTGGATTGAGAAAGTCTTCAGACCCCCACACTTTCTGCACACTTCATTCTGTTGTAGATTTAATTTTAAATGGATACATTTGTCCATCAATCTACACTCAATTACCCATCATGACAAAGTGACACCCTGTCTTCAGAAAGGCACGCAAATTTATTAAAAACCAAAAACTTGAATCCCCTAATTTATAGAAATATTCAGACCCTTTTCTGTGCCACTCCACATTGTGCTCAGGTGCCATCTACTTGCTTCCATTCTCCTTGAGGTGTTTCGATTGATTGGACATCATTTAGACAAACACACATGGACCTGCATATAGAAGGTCCAACAACTGAGACTGCACATCAGGACAAAAAAAAAAAAAAAAACAAAACCATGAAGGCCAAGGAACTCCTGTAGACCTCCACGATCAAACTGTGGTGAGGCACAGATCAGGACAAGGGGATCAAACCACTGACAACCTTTGAGAGAGGAATTGAAATATGGAAGAAGACTGATAGCACTAAGACTCTTCCTAGAGTTTGCCGGGAGGGCCTTGGTCAGTGAGGTGACCAAGAATACAACAGAGCTTCAGAAGTCCTCTGCTGAGATGGGAGAACCTGTTGGAAGGACCACCATCTCAGCAGCCCTCCATCAATCAGGTGTTTATGGTAGGTGGACACCACTCTTGAGTAAAAGGCATATGACAGACTGGCTGAAATCTGAGAATGTGATGAAAAAGATTCTGTGGTCTGATGAGACAAAAACTGCACTCTATGGGCAGACCTCTAAGCAGAATGCCTGGCTCACCACCTGCCTAATGCACCCGTCCCCTGTGGTGAAGCACGATGGTGGCAGCATCATGCTATGGGGACAGGAAGACTAGTCAGAATTGAGGAGAGGATGGCAGTGAAATACACAGAGGTCCAGTCCACCTTTCAGTAGTATAAAGATCCAACGCATACGGCCAACACAATGCTGGAGGGGCTTCAGAACAAGTGTCTTCAGTGTCCCAGAGTGGCCCAGCCAAAGCCCAGACTTACACCCATAGAAGATGTGTGGAGAGACCTAAGAAGGCGGTTCAAAGACATTTTCCACCAAATCAAGTGGTGCTTGAGGGGGATCTGCAAAGAAGAATGGATTAAGCAGCCCAAATCTATGTGTGCCAAGCTTGTAGACACTCAGCCAAGAAGACTCAAAGCTGGAACTGCTGCCAAAGGGGATTCTACAAAACACTGAATTAAGGGTGTGAATCCTTCTAGGAATGAGAAATTTCAGTCCCTGATTTTTAATAAATTGTCAAACCTTTTTGAAAACACATCTTCACTTAGTCTTTATGAATTATTGAGGCTGATGGGCAAAAAGGGTACATTTACCAATTTAGAATTAAGGATATAGCGGGTTGGACAATGACTGACGGACAATAAAGTGTGCAGGAAGTAAAGATTTCTGAATCCACTGTAGGCGGACTCAGTGCTGTGCCTTCTGGGTCTTTTCTGACCCGATTCCGACACCCCTTTTTAGGTGCCCTGGATGCCAGATGTTTCACCCCAAACTGGTTTATTACTGCTGACCATGTTAACCTGTAGTGCTGATGACCTGTAGATTTAGAGCCGGTGACACTTACAGTGCTTTTACTGGCTGCAAACAGACCAAACACTCTAAATGGAGAGTAAAATCCAATCTAGGATATGGAGACTCCAAACTGACCTGAACGATGTGCAGAGTTTAACATGTAGAGGAGCGTTGCTGAAGTGTGCCATTTGGAAACCTCTGCGTTTGGTCAGCTTTATTAAAAAGCTTCTCAGCTCAGTGGAGGTTACTTATTTATTTATTTATTTATTTTTTTTAAGGTTGGAAACAAACAAACTACACACAACGTAGTGGAAAAGTCAAGGACAAGTTAACCTACAAATTATGGGATGTTTAACATCTTACTGTTCATTAATTTGGGGAAATGCCTAAAAAGTCACAAAGTTTCATCATCCTGAATAGGTTGGCTTTAGGGGGCTGTTGCTGATTTCAAACACAAACTGATGACTCAAGGATACTGTCAGGGTTAATAAGCAGGCACCCCAAGGTCTTCAACCACCATGGAATTTCAATGTTAGAACCCCCCCCGCCCCGCCATTTTACTTGACATGTGTATTCAGTGGGCCTCACCACAGCTCCAACTTGACTCGTCTCCCGTCTAGGAGGATTGTAGTCGTCTTGTAGTCAATTCCTGAAAAGAAATGTGGGAGGACAAAAAAAAAAAAAAAAAAACAGTCAATTTACACAGCAAACTTAAAATACAAAGAATCCTTCACTTGAGGTCCATTAAGAGAGATAAAGCCACAGCTGCTTTAAACTTAAACCTCAGTAAACAGGCCATCTTGGTGCTGCCACACGTGCCTACAGCGTGTTAAACTGACGGCCACCTCTATGTATTTGAGACCAAAACAAACACCACAAAAGCACATGGACAAGCACAAAAGCAAGTCATGACGTGTAACAATGTCATCTGAAGTTTGTGTTTCTCTCTGTCCCACCTTTGCTCTACCAGCCATCTAATGTTAATGTTTAACTAAAGACGTGTGAAACTCCCAAGCGCTGCACATTTAATGTGCTGAGTTGGTTCATCTTTATTTTTGGCATCTCCTCTCACCCGGTGCCTCATTTCAAAACACCAAACACTAAGAGGACTAGAAATTGGACAAAATCCCCAACTGCCATTTCTGTTCCTACAAACAGGTGAGGTTTTTTATTTTTAATTTTGTTTGTTTCTTTGTTTGTTTTCCTGCTTCTCTGCCACCGGTGACTTTAAATTGACCCGGGCAGCACAGGCTTTTCCAATAAAGGAACCAACCCTGGTAGGGCATTTAGCAAATGTAGGATCCATCTTAGCACCCTGCTAAACACACAAAGCAGCACGGGATTGTAGGCCTGGTCAGCAGCTTGAGACTCCAGATGGTGCTGATGGGAAGGCAGGCGCTGCTTTTTAGGAACAAAGTCCAGTAACAGGCCAGCTCTGCTGCACGTTGTGTAAGACCCGTGGACACGACTTCGCTCCTCGACTTGTGATTTGGTTCTGACCACACTCTAGTCCTTTTTGACCCGTGTTTTGTTTTTCGACTCCATTCTTTATTCTGTTCTGTACTTTAGCTTTTTGTTGTCTGCTTGGTTCAGTCTTTACACTTGAAACCCAAACACCCAAAGCTTTTACTCTGTTGATGCCTTCCAAATATTTTTAGGGTTTCTCCGCAGATTTGGAAATTGGTCACTAAATACTTCCAATTTTATTGACCTTCATAATCAGGCCATTGATCCAGGATGACTGCCACTAAACTGCTATGCAAAAAAGTGAAACAACTACAAACATAAATTAAAAATAAAAAAAAAAAAGCGTCAGGGCTGCCGTGGTTCTGCAAGTTTTCCAATAATTCAGTGGCCAACATAAGATCAGCAAGTATAATTGTTGTCGCTTTTCTTTCTTTCCCTTTGTGAGGAGATGTTAAAATGATGCCTTAGGTATCCCTGAGAAGAGAGTGCAGGCAGGGAAGACTGAGTGGAGAAGAGTGGCAGGAGTGATTCATGACAGATGGGTACCTGCAGGAGTGAAAGGGAAGGTCTAAAAAACAGTGGCAAGATCAGCTATGTTATGTGGTGTGACGACGGTGGCACTGACAAAAAGACAGGAGGCAGGGCTGGAAGTGGCAGAGTTGAAGATGCAACGATTTTCGCTCAGAGTAATGAGGGCAGAAAGCGTACATCAGAGGTCCAGCACAGGTATGACAGTATGGTGACTAAGTAATGGACGGGAGAGATTTTGATATTTGGACACGTGCAGAGAAGAGATGAGGGGTACATCAGGAAAAGAATGTGGAAGATGAAAAACACCAGGCAACAGGAAAAGAGGAAGGCCAGAGAGAAGGTTTATGGATGTAGTGAGGGAGGACATGAAGGCAGTCAGTGTGGCACAAAGTGATGTAAATGACAGGGATAGATGGAGACGGATGATCTGCTGTGGCAACCCTTAAATGGGAGCAGCAGAATGAACAAGGACGGTATCCCTGAATGTGATGTGATGATTTTCTGAGGTTGACCTCCACAGATTAGGATGCAATTCTGTGGACAACGTAACTCAACAACCAACCACTCTGTCAGAATGAAACCTGGCAGCCATCAGCAAGGAAGGCAACTGATTTGGAGCGAAATGTCTCCAGTAGATTTAATGTTACATGTTTTATGTACGTTTGTACCCAATAAAGGGTGAAGAATGAGTAGAACATGTCAGCAAGCTGGGACTCTCCTGTTTCTTTTCAGATAATGAAACATTGGCCTGCATAGTCAAGTGCTGAAATCACAGCCACTCTCGTGCTGGACACATCAGGTTTATTTTTATTCATAATGGACAAATTTAACAGCAGAATGGAAGGTGACCAGCCGCCAGCCCCGATCATAATAATGTGTATGGAAATGAGAGGTAAAGGTTAAATACAGCCGTTATCATAATTTAATGAGAAAAAAAATCAGACTCCAATCTATTCTGTCACTTTCCAGCCAGCTGCTTCCCCCCAGGGGACACTTGCCTCCTACAAAGCAGCACGGTTATCTGCTCATATTATGCCTCCATGCAAGTGGCTTGAGATGAGGTGGTGTCGGCACAAAGGGGAATGACGGGACAGAACAAGCAATTGAGGCAGACACGGCCCGGGCCAAAATGGGGGGGCGGGGGGGTTGGGGGTGGGTAAAGAACAAAAACAAAGCAGAGTTGAGGTCAAGAGCTCAGACACCTTCGGAAATCCTCCAACAGGTGACCTCCAGCCAGAGTCTTTCATTTTGCACAAACTGAACATGATGCCACACTGCAGCAAATGAATTATAGATGCAGTATGAAATATTTATCATCTCCTCCAGTGCCTGTGATGCACTGACAAAAAAACAGAACCCCGCCTTAAGTCGGGGGGCTGACCCACACCTCGGACAGTTAGCCATCCATCAGCAACTGTTAGATCAGGGACCACCGGCTCCTACACTAAATAATACACTAAATTAAAGATAATTATCTAACATCTTAAACTTATTGTTGACTATACACTTGTGGTGGGTCATTTTATTGATACATGTTTCTTAGTCTTGAGGGGCCATTTTGTTTTTCTTTTTTTAATCCACTTCTCTGTGTGTTGTAAAGCTTTCATCCCACCTGCTTAAGATTTTTGTCCCATTCACAACACACAATGATGAAGTCCTGCTCCTTACGTGATTGTTTACCCCCAGAAGTTAAAAACGTAGAATTTAACTAGTAGAAAAGTTATTTTGTGTAACAGAAACGTGGAAATACTAAATCATCAAAAAGAATCCAGTGGGAAAGTCACATCAAGTGTCCTTCATTGTTTCTGTTCCTTTATTATATTTATTTATTCTGCTTCTTGCACATGGCAACCCCCCCCCCATCCCCCATCAGTGTTATTGCAGACTAGCACAGCACAAGGCTTAGTGACCTCCTTGTTTACCCCAACATGAACATTGAAAGTTGCCTCATTGTGAACAGTACCTAGGGGAGCTAACACCTTACTTGTCCTTGGACTCTGTGGCTATTATTTTGCCTTTTTGGCTTGCAGCTGTTGATCCACGCTGAAGCTTCATGTGACTGAATTCAAATAGGCATATTATGGCGGTTCGGTCAAACGGCTCTGTATCATACATTAGTTCCACTCTCCTTAACAATAGCTGATGACCAATTCATATCATCAGTGTTATCACTCGACTCGAGTAACGGTTCACCTTCAGTTTGTTCCAAAACTATCTTTATCCCCTTCTGTTTGGCAGGCTCCACCCCCACTCATGAATATTGATGAATTACCTTAGAAAGGCAAAACACATAGAAACATTCAGAATTTCTTGCAGGATATTTTTTTTAGCCACTAAGCGAATACTGGAATGTCCCGAGATTTATTCAGATTGTCACATGTCACCAAGCGTCTGCCTCAGCCTTAACCGTACTTACGTTCACTTCCAAGCCCAAGCCAAGGAGGTTAAGACAGGTTGGGTGAATTTCAGGAAGACATATGCAGAGTAAATTTAGTCACATGCTTTGCCAGAAAGCTATAACAGGGTCAAACATCCTCCTGAATGACACTTACAATTGAGGCCACTTTATATCGGCTACCTGTGGTCACTTCTCACGATTAGAAGCCAATGCAGCTCCATGTTGTCAGTAACTGCATGAAGTACAACCACAGGTGTGACTCACTCCACACATTCCCGTCATGCTCTATAGCCCATGTATAGCCTCAATGGCATGACACAACATGGCTGGTTTGGTGCTACTTGAAGACACAGCAAATAGTCACCTATGAAGGGAATGAGCTTTTAGGGACTGGCAGGATTTATTCATTTATTTTTTTGCTCATGATGATGACTGGTATATGAGCCAGTTTAGACCTTAGAGAGCTATTCTCTTAGAACTGTTTGCTGAATTGGGCATGGCATTAGAAAGACAGACTACCGAAAATGGGCTACACCTGATCATATCCAGGTTTTAGCAACAGTTGGCCATCAACGGACTGACGAGGCACTACACTCAGCTTCTCTATGGCGTAAAAAGGCAGCTTATAGTAGTGTTCAATTTTCTTAATTAATTTGGGGCAACTGACATGTACTCATATTGCAATATGGGCATCTAACAAGAATAACGCTGCTTTTGTTAACAATAATCAGTGACATTCCAAGTCAAAAAGGAGTCTGACAAAAATTGTCACTTGGTGGTCTGGGTCAATCTACAATTCAAGTATTTTGAGGCAAAGTAGCATTGGCAGACAACTTGTTGATGGTGCTGCACGTGATGGAGGACTTGTTGGTAAGGTAACTGGCCGAGCTCCCAGTGGTCCGTATATGGCCTGTACTATTCATTGTAACAGCAATTATGTCATTACATGATCCACGTTTTAGTGGCTACCCTCTTAGATGGTAGTACCTTGCCACTACAGGACCCCTCAAATGCAGGTGGTGGAGTCTGGATGTTCGGGTCGGAAGCTGCCCTACCAGCCAGTGAAGGGTCTGTGGCATATGTAGGAAGTGGATTAGCATAGTCCATATATGGATGTTTCGGGGTGTCAACTGGGTGGGGCTCATGGCACATTGAAGTTCTCACATTTACAAGACAATTGTGAGGTATAAAGGAGAAACTGCATAGAGCTGCATGTAGGAAAGAGTTTATAAATTCAATGTTTTTGTGTACGGTGTTTCCTATTTTTTTGGTGTATGCAAACTTTCATGGTCAACTCCATGCAAAGTTTTATAAATAAGACCCCAGATCTCAAGTAAAAGGACGTTCACTCACGAGCTCCAGGACACCTGACAGAGACCTGAGCACACAAACTCAAGGCCGTCGTGTCTGCCATACAGTAAACGTAGAGAAGGGTAAAGGGTCAATTATATGGCAATTTCTATTTGTAATTCACTTAGTTCACTTTGCCGAGCTCGGTTTTCACTTTGACATTAAAGAGTCTTTTTCCATCGCCAGAGTCAAAAAAGCCAAATGAAACCCATGGAGATTCAATGTGGTGTAACAAGAAAATGTGAAAACCTCCAATAAAGTGCCTATAAAAAGAGTATGCATGAAGTGGCACCAAGTAAATGAGTCTTCAATGAAAAATGTTATATTGAAAAGAAAAAAATATATAAATTATAAACCAAAAAACAACAGCTGATTTGACTTTGCACTGGGTTATGCACTAATGCAGTAGCTATATTATGGAAACATAAAATAAGCCAAGAATAATAAATAAAGATTCACATTTTCAGGATGACAAACATTGGCTCACAAGCCACAACAAGCTTATCAGCTGCCTTTGCCAACATGTCCGTTACGCAACATCTTGAGCTGATCCTTATAAGCCCACACAAGTTACTGCCTCATGTTTTCACAGGAGCTAACACTGGAGAGTAAAGTAGAAGTCGTCAAGGTCGCCCAGCGAAAAACATCCAACAGACCACAAAAGGATCTGCGGAAGTCCTGCCAGAACACCCGGCGATACACAATGGCTGCCAGCCCATTTCCCAATTACCTTCAAGACCCTACCAAGGACATACAAAGCTAAGACTGCACAATTAAATCATACAGGATATTAAATCGCTATTACAGTTGCACCTGCCTCGATATGCTAAACATAGAATGTAACAATTACTGAATTCCAATAAAGTTCTCCCCGAGATCAAGCTTTCCCCAGTTACAAACTGCTCTAGACTGTAAATGAGTGTTGTAATCGAGCACCGACATGGAGATTCAGAGACTCTCACATCAAAGGACCAACAATATGCTAAATACGTTTTTAAAGAACATCTTTTAAAAAGCATGCATATGCTGCTTTTCTGTTTACAGCCATCCCCAGAAATACTGAGAAGTAAGGTTGAACCTAAAATTGCCTGACATTTTTTAAACGTTTAAGTGCCAAAATAAAGAGAATCGTAAAAGTGTACTGTGCACACAGTTAAACCACTTCACGCCAACATTTATACAGCCATTTAAAATTCAACCACATCATCTGGTGGGAGACATGCATGAAAGCTAAGCAAGCAGTGTGAAAGTACAGTAACATTGGGGCGGTGACACGAATAACCACAAACAGTTTACACCAACACATGCCTGAATCCAGCAGGGTAACAAAATAAAATTAAATAAAACCATGAAAGGAAAGGCTCCAAATAAAACTATGCTCAGACAAAGCTTAAACGATCATCAGTCAGGGGGAAGAGAAGTAATCGCCTCTGCAACTGTTCTTCCAATGTTACGCTGCCGTTACTTTATTATAAATTTTGGACAAAAATCCAAATAAATCTGAAACAAGTAGCACTTCATGCAACTGTGATGGAGAGGTTTGAGGTTGAGCAGAACTACAGAAGCAAACAATGGTTCAAAATACTGAAGTGGAACCCTGCTGCGTCTTTAAAGGAGTGCGCCTTCCTGCAACACCCTCCTCAAGAGCGGCGACAACACGGCTTGAGGACCGGGTCTGAGTTCTTCTGTATGGAGTGCAGTTGACAGGACAATGTGCGTATTTCATTATACTGTTAAAAGAAATTAATAATTACAATTATAAAATTAAAGGCTATAATCATCAGTTATTAAATTGTCTTATTCTTGAATCCCAATACAAACCAACCAACTTATCCTCTCCTTATCCAAAATTTGTAATGTAGTTCAAGAACATTATAATCAAGCCCCAAAATAAATCAAATCTTCAAAGCCAAAAACGACGGACACAAAACAGACTCAAAGAACAAAAATGAAGTTGAGACCAGAGCTCTAACAACACTCAGAAGAACGTTTAAAATTTCTGGTTGAATCCGCAGACGTGGTCACCCAGAAAGTGCATGATGATGACCTTTAGATCCTTGACCTGATGGCATCACACACTGCAAACTTCTGGTTGACCTCACCCAACAACTGCTAACAAAAAAGTCCCAAATTGGAGGGGCCAAAAAAATCAAATTGATCGATCAATCAAAGGTTTCATGTTGAATATCAGTAAACACAAGTTTAACCAAAGGATTCAGTGGCCTCTAATACCCTAGTGTGGCATTTTAAATAATTACAGACACCAAGGAACTGCTGTAAAAAATGTAAAAAGCTGCATCATGCTCTTCATTTTTCTTTCCATGAGGTTCTCACTTATCTTGGCAGCCGAAATCTTTCAAATATTTAAGTGCCTAAACATTTGAATGTTTGAATTCCATGCATAGCTTTAAACACACACCAGTCCTGCAGCGCAGGCCACCCAACCTGAAAACAAGACGCCCAACTTCAAAGTTCATTGTTCATGTTCACTTTCAGTATATAATAAAGACGACCCAAACCAACTCACATGAACCAAACCACACCTTATTTACTTATTTCTTAAATAAAGCCAGCTGTTTAAGGGACATTCAGTTATTTGTATGTGCAAAGTAAAAAAAAAAAGAGAACCTTTGAATCAAACAAACGGCAGTAAACGCACAGTGTAAAATGGAAAAAGCACATCCAAAAGAAATCCAGCTTAGAAAACTGTAATACAACATGGCGAAGACAGAGGACAGATGTTGTTACCACCAAAGTCCTAAGGTCAGTGGAGCACCCCATGGGAATACAGAGTATGGTGGGAGACACATCTCTGCCATCAGTAGGTTGCACGCACAGTCATTTGCATTCCCATGTGCTGTCCAGTACTCTGATGTGTTCTTCATGTCTGGTAGTCATCACTGTGCTCCACTTGTGCAAGTAATGGAATTAGAGCAGGGTTGTATGGTGAGCCTGTGCAGAGCATGAAGCAGTGCAATGGTGTTGGAAACAATGGGGAGAAGGTGGTACCAACATTCAGAGATGTGGTTTTTGGACAGTGCAGACGTATGCAAGCATGTCAAGAGCAGCACATCAGAAGTGAGGCTGCAGCAGACAAAGCAGCTACATTAGCAAACATCAAAGCCAGTGTCACACCAGAAGTATAAACTTGGATCACATGCAATTGTTTTCTTGAGGCAGGGCTGCAGTCACACGCTCCCCTAGCACAACGGTCACTCATTCCACATTACTGCCACTTAAACCACCAGCAGTGCCTTGAACAAACTGAATGGAGGGTGAAATGGCCACCTGTCCATTCTAGTGATGAATATAGATTCTGCCTGGGAATAAGTGATGGTCATACACGTGTCCAATAGACACCTGGGGCGTGGATACATCCATCATGTCTACAACTGTGACATGCAGGGCCCACTCTGGGCATCATGAAATAGGGTGTGATCAGCTACAGAGCTTGTTCTTGTTTTTGCAGAGGACATAAACTGGTACTCCCTACATCAGGGCCATGATCCAGCCTCATATGATCTTATTTTTTATGTTAAATGAGAGACATGTTCTTCTAGAAGGAGAACACCAGTCCACATTCTACCTGTGGAGCCAGTTTGTCAACTCCCCAGGGCCTGATCAGGTATATATAGGACCCAACTGGACAGTGAGGCTGATGTGCTCAGCGGCTGGCAAGAAACCTCAGCCAGCTTGGCCTACAAATCGAAGAAGCATAAGCTGACATTTATCATCAGGCACACAGAAATCAGAACAGTACTGTATAACAGACACATAAAGTAATAGCCATCCATCCATCTATTTGCTCCAAGGGTGAAATGTAGCTGTTTACAGAAGTTAAAGAAATATAACCACAACAATCTCCCTCAAGTGCACACAAGAATATCAAAAATAGAATAAAAATCGTTAGCCAAGTCACAAGTCAAGTGAGCAGCCCCAGTGAGGCACTATAAAGGAGTGCTGCCATTGGCAGGGTGGAGCCCCAGTGGAGATTCTTAACACACTTCTGTTGACAAAACTCGCCTAAGTTAGTGTATCACAAAGACAATGCGCAGCATCGCTCATGATGGCCATCAGTTTTGTCTTCATTCTTGCCTTCACCACAACATCCAGCAGGTCCAGAGGGGCTCCCATAATGGTGCCTACCTTTTTACTCAGCTTTTAGTGGACTTCTCTTGAAAGGCCATTACCAGATTATTCATAATATTTAGCAGATGGGTGTCACTGGGCTATATAATTCAACTGCAAACTTAGGATTTTCCCCCTAACTGTGGCATTTTTTTGTCATATTACATGTGACTTTTTGGGGTTCTTTGACAATGGAGAATGCAAACATATCATTAGTTAGCTTGTAAAGTACTTCTAGAATTCTGTTACTTTTTTTTAGATTTACTACACTGCCATTTTGTTTCTTGTATGGATTGTGTTTTGTGGCTGCGTTGCAATGATATGATGGGCTGTTGAAGGTGGTTTGCAGAAGTTGCTCATTTGAAGTATCACTTACACTCCTCTTTATGTTGGAGCTGCATGACAAATGGCGTTCAAAATTGTGGACAAATTCTAAAATTTTGGTGCGTTAGTGACTTTCTTTGGCAATTCCATTGACAGTGCTTTCTGATTAGCATTTGGATTTCATGAACAGATATAATGGCCAACTAGTTTTGATTTTCACTAATGTTTATCTTCTGGTCCCTTTTCCTTGGCCTCGTCACCCACCACAATTTAATTTCTTGGCAGAGCATCATCTTTAGTATCTCTTGATGTAAGCGAATACAAGATCACAAACCCTGAAGACAGGGTTACCTGAAACTATGGAGGAGAACACAAGTGGCGTAGCATCGCACAACAGATTTTTAAGTTGTGTGTGACCGTGCTTACCATTAACTACAGAGCAACAAGCAGCCACAGACAACAACAATGGCCACTAGATAAGACGACGTGGAGATGCCAATGGAGTGCAGAGAGTTAGCTTCACTACTTACATTACTACAATATGAGTAGAATTCATGCTCAGAGAATGAACATTTTGTTATGAAATGGTTCATTGCTAATTTTTGCAAGGCTTTCTGTTATGTTTTTACGTGCATTTTTCACTATTAGATTTTTTCAACTCTAAGGAATTCAAAGATGGTGTCAGTTTTGTACTTCAATAAGAGTTAATAATTATGAAAATTATTTTGCACTGATTTCATCACCATTTGTTGTAGCTATGGATGTTGCACTTTTAGGATTCAGCCAGGGTTGCATTCTCAGAGGTTGTGAGATCCAAAATCATTGACGTGACAACTTAAAAGTTCGGCTGGGACAACCCTTCCTTAGCAGAGATTGTAGATAAATCTCGAAAACTTTTGCTTAGCAATTTCTTCTTTAAAAACACTTAACTGGTTACAACTCTTTTGCTCCACTCCTTCAGCTTTGATTTTTTAATTCAGGTTGTGTGTTAATGCGGTTATGATTCTGCCTTTATTAACAATCTCTCTTTTTCAAGTCCCTTTCATTATTTCACACTGTTTACCATCCTTTAGCAGAACACATGCAACATTTTAAGAACAATGTTGAAAAGACTAAAATAAAAAAAACAAAACACACACATCAGAGGCACATCAAACTACACATGTTCCCTGGATCTGTCACTGCCAGCTTTAAAATGCCTTCTTTGCTTGACACACATCTGATCAAAAGTTTGACCAAACCAATCATCTTGGGAGCCCACATGAAATGCCTTGTATGTCAGCATCAAGCAGCAGGCAGATTGGGAAGAAGAAAAGAAACCTACAGCTTCAGTGGTTCTTCCCTTTCCCAGAATTCAATGAAATACCCCGGGGAGCCCATGCTGACAAAAGACAGGCATGATGCCGTGATCTGAAGTGACAATGTTACTTTCCGAAAGATGAGGATTCATGTTCATCTTAAAATGACCTTTTATTTGAATCTCCAAGGGAGCACGCTCTTTAAAACCTAAAGTGATGTTCTTACAACCAACCCCTTTTAATCTTAAAACCCATAGGGAGACAAGAAGAATCACCAACATGTTGTTAAATGAAAGAGGGATGTGTCACATGAACTGGTTAAGTGGGTCATTTTGGCCAAAAGAAAACAAAGAGAAATAGCTCTGGACTACAGCAGTTTGACCAAAAATTAAAAAAAATAAACTGCAGCCCTTCAGTTCACTCAAGGGGCTGTCAGAAATCAGAGGACTTGTAAACATCTGATGTTTTAGCCAAAATTTACCACCGATTAGATTCAACACACAGGGATGAACCATCACACATGTTCTGATGACTGCAAATTCTACCCCTTTGCTACAAAAAGGAAAAAAAATAAAAAGTGTGTCCAGAAACAATTAACTGATCTAATGTGAATCGCTGCCTTCAGACTGTTCAGTCAATGGGGAAAAACTGGGAGGTTTAAATCACACCAAAGAGAAGACGACCAGGAGATAAAATAAAAAAAAAACACAAGGCAAACAGTCAAGACCTAAAAGTGCACCAAAGCCTTACTGCAGTTTCAATCTCCGAGCCCTAATAGTTCAAAGCCAGAAGTCACATACTAAACACTTTACAACCCACACTTAGATTGCTTGATATTGTCAACAGAGAACTGCATGCACAGCTGGCTTTTGTATTGGGTCAGTGACGACAACATGCAATGGGATTTCTGGGACACACACCCTTGCAGTGGGTCATCACATTATAGTAATGGCTAGTCAGAATGCAGGAGTGATGAGACTGAAATCTGAAAGGTAAGCCGAGTCTTTAAGAAAGCTGTGGATGGCACACAGAAGGTGTGTGGATTCTCAGCCAGCAGAGATGCATCTGCATGCCTAGCAGAAAACCAAATCACACCAGCTGAGCTTTGCCAGATGCTTGTCAATTTAGTTTGCAGAAACAAGAGATGGAAACGGCTGATATCAACAAATTGGGGACAGTTAGTGTTAAGCAGAGCAGTCGATGTGAGACATCGCAATACTTTGCTTAAAAGTCACTGACTGGTCACACCTTTAGCCCTACGTTACATGAAAACACTGCAGTGTGCATGCAGCCTTGTTCCGCCTAGCTTAGGAGTCGAGTTTTAGTAGACGTGGGGCCATGTTTCATCGTGACAAAGACTTGATGCCTGGAATTTGTGGAAATTCTATGCATACTACAAAATCAGGTTTGAGGTTTTCTATGGGCTAGCAGGAGAGTCACAAGTAAAATGAGACATCAAAGCTGAATAGTGCAAATGGGAGAGTCTGGACATGAGCAAAAATGATGGAACACAATTCTTTACAGGACAGAAATTGTGCTTTTTGAATACTGCATTTTGAAAGGCAGCAAAACAAAATTGTGGAGCAGTTGAAAGGCAGCACTGTGCCAGGTTAAAAGGAGACCTGCAGCTGGTGCTTAAGCCCTAGTTGGTAGAGGTGGGCTTTGAAGGCAAATTTTGCTTTCTTTGCACCTCAGTTCTGCTGAAACTGGCTGTCTTGTACATTAGCTAACCAAATGAGTTTGATGAACTTAATGGATACATCTTATTTGTACATTCTTATCATTGGTTTACACAGGGTTAAAACTCACCATGTTCAGCCTTTGCTGAGCTCTCAATTTTATTTATTTATTTATTTTTTAAGTGCCCTGATTCTCTATTCCTTTTCAGGATGTCTTCCGTTTCACCTTTAGCTATAGATGTCTTGTTAATTCTCACCCATGCAGTTTAATGTGAAGGCCAGGTGTGCCAAAGTTGTGCGTCCTTCAGTGTTCACCACCTGCTTAACCTTCTTCATGCGTAGGCTGAAGGTGACCAATCAGGGAGTGAAACGTTGTAAAGAGGAAGGGCCAAGCAGGGAAGGGCCACATAATATAAACAAATCAAAACTCTTTGTTTCCAGCTATCCACATTGTAACACTGCACTGCTGTTTTTTTGAAATACACATCTCTGGAGAACATTTTCAAAAGTCTCTGCCAACTGCCAACACAGTATTCCTTATGTAGTAAAATGTCTTTTTGAGTTGTAAATGGACATTATTGCTAAATAATGTATTTTTCTTTACTCTAGTCTTTAGTTGTTTGTATTCCATAACTCAAAATGCCAAAGACCACATTCTCAATAAACATTTTCTCTAATGCCACGAACTCTTCTGACTGGCAGCATTTTCATTTTTGTGATGCAGTGGCCATGTGTGTGATCTGAAAGCAGTGCTTGGTGATGAGCAAAGATAAAGTGGTTTTGAGGCCACCGTTTTACTTTACCAGATCAGTCAGAGGTTTTGTTAATGTAGTGCGAAGATTACATTTTGCGTTTATAGACTTTTGAGAAAAGAGTGACAAGATTCAGGAAATGTACCTAAGCAAGTGTGAAATACTGTAAGATAGACAGATAAAGCAAAGACGAAGGTGCGGCATTTCACCAATACCAGCACTTGAAATGAGCCAGCAATTTTGAATTATGGGAAGAGATTTCATGTTTTTTGGGTGTTTTTTTAAAGATTGTTTTCTACCCAAAACTGAAAACACTTTGTGGATATTGGAGTAGAAAACAGGTGCAGCTGACATGACTCAAGTCTTTGTGCCATACTGCCAAAGTGTGTGGGATTTGCAATTACAGCCTGTTTAGTGAGGGCGACCCCCCTGTTCTTGTAGTAGGCAACACTACGCTGTCAAATGGCTGCATTAAGTGCTACCTGAAAATTTTTTTTAAAAATTGCATTGAAGCACTTTGAGCTACATCATTTGTATGAAAGTGTGCTATATAAATAAATGTTGGTGTTGATTTGTCATCTTGTAAAAACAGAAATGGAGATGAACAAATAAATTGGCACAAACACATAAACCAAAGGGGTATGCAGAGGGAAGATTTTTCAGAATTAGGAGATAACAGTGATGGTCCCCCAGGGTTCAGTGCTGGGACCCTAAATAGACTGACAAAAATATAAAAATTAGGCTGGTTAAGTTTGCAAATTATAAGCAAATAGGAATAAGAGCAGAGAAAGGAGAATCAGGTAAACGGTTACAGAAGACAAGCTTGGACAGATTTTGTGGCAGATGAAATTCAAGTAAGTAAATGTAAAGGAGTACATTGAGGAAGTAAAAATGTTGGAATCAAACACACAATGGTGTGTGGCGGGGGGTATCTTATAAGAAAGATCAGGAGTTATAATGACCCTCCATGTACATCAAGACAGTAGACAGAGATGATCAAAAGCTAATAGGATGTTAGGTTATACATCACAATGTGTCAAATACAAACCATTGGAGGTCAGGATTAGGTAATGAAACACACTAGTGGGGCTTTACATGGTGTGCTGCATGGAGTTTTGGTCTCCATATTACAAAAAAGAAAAAGTCAAAAGAAGAGTGACCAGGCTGATTCAGGACTAAGAGATACGAGCTATGAGGAGAGACTGGAGAAGTTGAGACAGTTCAGTTTAAACAAGTATAGAATGAGAAATGACATTGGCTGAAATGCTGAAAATTATGAAAGGAAAGAGTGCAGTGGATTCCAGCTGTTGCTTTAAAATAAATTCTTTAATAAGAACAAAAGGACAAGGCTGGAAATTTGTAAGGACAGACTTTACATACATGTTACAAACAGATGGAATAAGTGACCAAGCAATGTGGTGGGGTGTGGGATTTCAGGTACCTTCAAACCTCGATTTAGGAGAACAGAATGTATGAGCTAGTTGGGCAGAATGGCCTGTTTTCATCCCAATTGTTCCAATGTCTTTGTCTTTTTTGGATATGTTACTTTCACATGAACATACAACAGATAGATTGATACAACTCATTCAATATTTTGTTTGGTTTGAGGGGTTCATTAGCATATTTACTTTTATTTCTGTTATTTTACAATTCTTTTTTCCAAAATCTGTTACATTATATCTGGTATTGGTAACTAGTGCAGTAAACTGTGTTTCAGGTTTTTTCAGGTTTAAAAAAAAAAAAAACCCAAACAAAGATTATGAACTAAGATTGTAACACAAACTGATCACGGCACCAGCGAGTGGTGACAGGGGGCATGTTGATTAGCACATACAAGTAAGAATTTCTCTATACTCTGTACATGTGACAGTAATCACAATCCATTGCTGCAATGTCACGTAGCAGTGGCAACTCAGCCAGAGCCAAAGAGTCTCGCAGGGCCAGTCATACAACATATACATCTGGAGACAAACATCAGTGAATTTGCAGGGCGGGAACAGTTAGTGAGCCTTCTAAGTGTCACATTTCTAAAACAATCCAACGCCTCCTGAAGGTGGCGCTCAATGCAGGGGCAGTGATTGATTTTAAACTGCACAGCAATGGGGCTCCCATTAACCTGATCTGACAAGCTTGTGTTTGCAATAAACTTTCAACAGCCGAAAAGACTCCTAGGGAGACACCTATTAAAGATATAAATGTGTGTTACATGTGCAATGAGCACACTGCACATCTAAAAAATAAATATGACCTGTCGCAAGTGAAAATTCTTTTTGTAAAATAAGATTATACAGTACATTGGCATTGAGAGACAGACAGTCTAGTGGTAAAAGTGCACAATATGTTACCGCAGGTCGCTGTGTGCTCTGTGTTGTTCACAGTTATGATGACAGTGTAGGAGTCAATGTAAGGTTGAAAGAAATCGAAAATATTAACTACAAAATATGCACTTGAAGTAAATGATACATCACACCCCATCAAAAAGACAGCCATGAAGAGAGCTGATAACAAAGAGCCATCAGAAATACAGATTTCAGTACTCAAAACAGCAAAAATCAACAAATCTGTGTAAAGACATCAGTAGAAGCATGGCGAGGCTACACAACATCACACCTTCTGACTGCTCACCTAAACAAATAACTAAATGAAGTTAACATTACAGTCTAATTGGAAAAGCAACATGAGATGTCACAATATGGCCACAGCGTTTTAACACATAGTATATACACAGACCATAATGCTTATCTAAACTCGACTTGCTGTTGTTAGGCCATATGACGATACAATTGACAGAAGTGACAGAAAGACACTGTAGCGGACAAGGCCAAGTGGCTGCAGTGGTCTACGTGTGTGTCTACTCTGTCGCTGTGCACACTGTAATGTATAAATTGCATCATTAAGGTTCGGTTATCTTCTGTTACTGAGCTCCTGCATTGATAACAGCATATTTTCTCTCAGTGCCGAGTCTATTTTCTGTTTTTTTGCTCTCTCCCTGGTGGTTTTAAGTGCACAGACTGGAGGAATCGAGAGAGGTTGTTTTAGGAAGAAGCCCTGTGGCAGCAGGCTTTGCAGTGGCAGATTTCGCCACTATTCACTACAAATGTTTTAATGACTTGTCTTCAGACATCTGAGAAGTACACCGATTTCGCCTACTTAGGCTAAGTCAACCCTACCACGTTTTTGTTTAAAAACATGGAATTAGTCTCCATGTTGGCCTTTCATAAACACTACTCCAGCATTTAAACCCCCGAAACAACAGACCATTGAAAGTGCCAGCTTCACAGTGAGGATGGGTGAAAATGAGAGTTTTGAAAACTTTTACTGTGCACAGCTTGATTCATGCTTCTTACATGGCTCTTCCCTGATTGGATCCTGCTCATTACATCTCATTCCCAGATTGGTCTCACTTCAGGGAAGAAAACCAAAATAGCATGGCGCGTGTTGTGCTGCTTCTTAATTGTATTTTATATATTTTTTATGCTATATACCTGCGCAAATTGCAAATAAATTTTAGTAGTCGCCACAGTTATGCAATAAATCCAGTGGTTGGTGGCATCACCATCTCTTCACGGAGTAATCTGCCTACTGGGCATGTCCAGTGTGGGTGAATGGCTAGATCATACACATTTTCGGTCATTTTAGTGTGGGCAGAGATACTTTCAGAAACAATGTAAAAACCTTAGCGTTGATTGAAATCATTTAACAGGTTAACAGCAAACAGATGCAGGTTAAGGTGCTAATGTGAAATCCATACAACAGCATTGCTACACAGAGTGGCAGAAGGAAAAAAAGAAAAACAAATTAGGAGTGGTCTCCCCTCGACTTTCTCATATACTCAGATATGGGAATGGATATTTGAGGAGTAAACCACAAGACAATGATTTTTATATTATGTACATTAAAGAACCATTGACAACAAATCAAATCAATAATATATTGAACAATTATGAAAGTAAAGATGAATAAATCGGACTCTGCAGCTGCATGAATAAAAAGTACCACTTACAGTCAACAGAAATAGCCCAAAAGTTGACAGAAATCTATGTTTTGTACCTAATACTAACATGCAAAATTTGATTGACCTAAGTGAAAGTGTACTCCGGTTATCGTGTTATATATAAAATATACACACACACAATTCCAAAAACAGTATTTTTGGACTCGGGAAGGTCTAAAACTTCAAGATTCATCAAAAATTTGAAATTCAATCTTTGGACGATTCCAATAACTTGCCTATACTTCACATACGAGAAAGTAAAAAACAAACAGCATTAAAATTAAAAGCCATCACTACTAAGGCAGCAGCCCTTTCTCTCCATGACTGTCCTGGGGCTCCTTTAGTCATTGGTTTATTTGCTGTGCAAAGATGAGCTACGGGGTCTCTTAGTCGACTGCCACCATCAGGGAGTCCAGCCCACTGACACCCTACACTCCAGTACCTAAGGCCTTGTGGTGCCTATTCAACTGAAAATTTATCACACCATATAAATCATCAATCACTTAATCCAGCAGATTAAGCCATAAAAAGGGACAAAACTACTGTTATCAATAAATGACAACCAGAAGTAAACAAACAAAAAACACACCAAAGGATCTCTTCTGTGCTGCTGATGTGTCCAAATTTATTAAGGTGCTAACTTCTGCAAATCCGTTTTAAGTTCTCCAAGGTTTTTATCAATAGTTTTATTTTTGTACTTCATTCCAAGAATTGTTAATTAACATCTTGAAGCTTACACTCCTACTGTTTATTTATGGAGGGACACACTTCCCACCTGACTAGTTTGGCAACACCAAGCGGCTGGCTGATGCCGGATGGATAAGGTGGAGCAGAGCAGGAGAATGAAGAGGAAAGAAAAAGAAAAGGGCCTCACCCAGATCACTCTCAAACAAAGTTATTTATACTGCTGAAGACCCTGCTAACAAAGGGAGAAATCAGAAAACACACCAGTGGGAGCAATGCCCAGCACAAGCCACCATTGATTTGTGTCGTCTTCCCCGTACTTTTACTCTTTAACACAAATGTGTACAGATACTTCTGGAATTCTGTACGGTCAACAGGAAAACAAAAGGCTTCCACTGGCATGGCATACATAACTAATTGCTCTTTTAAAAATAACTAACATATTCACACAAACAAGGCACCACCAAGTGACAAGAAATACTATACCAACAAAAAAAAAAACAAAAAAACAATAAAAATAAACTAAAATGACAAAGAGAGGGGACATGGCATAGTCACAAAGACAAATGCACAATTATTTACATCCTACAATTAAAACAGGAGAAAAGCAGCTTATTGAGCCACCCACTGCAGCTCTTTGCTTTTTGGATGGAGTGTTGTAAAACACAGGTAATTAAAGCTAACAAACCGGCTCTACAAGAAAAACTGGGTGAAAAGCGACCTGATCCGTTGAGTTTTCCTCAAATTTTAATGTAATAGGATAGACAATAAGGCAGAAGGGTGCAATGTCTGCGTTTAACTCCAAGGTCTAATCTAATTACATTTTTTTTTTTTTCCCTATGGCTCGGATCAACACAATAAGTTAAAGATTATTTATTTATGGAGGAAACTGGAAATCTTCCCAATACTTAGGGTCAGCCCCTTTCTTCTACACAAAGCTGTGCTGCAGCTGTGATATAAACACACTTCAGGTCACAATTTATTGTGCAAAGTGTAATGCTGCAGTTGCACGCTGCGGCACATTTAAAATAACTTATGATGCAGTAAAAGAGAATGCCCTAATGCGTTAAAAAAAAAAACAAAACATTGCAATTACAGACAATTTTTCTGACTTTTGATTCCCTACTGCAACACATGAATAACAAATGTGCTGTTTAATAAAGACTGGAATAGATTAAAAGAAAAAAATTAAACACTTCCAACGCCGCACAACAACTCTCACATGTTCCCCTACTAGTTCAGATTTTTCAATGGCTTAAAGTGTCACACAAATAATAAAATCCAACAAACTATAAATCAGAGTCTAGTCTACTACCATGTCAAAACAGTCAAATGACAAATCAAAATTAAGCAGTAATTAATTTGTGCTTATCATGAAAGCAAAGAAATGAGAACAACTCACCACTGCTGTAGGCATAAGGAGACTCAGCAGATCCATCCTGCAAACTGTCCAAAATTTCTCCCTTCCCAACATCACTGTCTCCCACCAGTAGGAACTTGAGGAGATAGTCGTAGCTTTTAACAGGACTGCCCTGGGTGCCCATCTTGACTCGCATCTGTACAATCTGTTCCAACAGGGCAAACCTGGCAATGGCCAAAGAAAGTCTCTCTCTCTTTTGTGTTTTTTGTTTTTTTTGGTGTGAAGTACCCCAAAATCAACTTTGAGGGTTGTCCCACTCTACCAAAGCAGCACTGTCTTTTATGCACAAATTGGATTGATGCAAGTCAGCAGCAACTGGTGGCCTTCAATAGGTTGACATGAACAGGCTGTACCAGAAAGACAAGCACACAAAACGTAGGTGTCCAGTTCTTCTGATCATGTGTGGATCTGTCAAGGCAACATGCGGAGGTTCAGGAACAAAGAGGAATGCGTTTGTGTCAGACCTGGCAGCTGTCTTTCCACCAAATTCATATTTCCATATTACAAAAGAGCAAAGAAGCACCCCAGCAAACCTGGCATGAATATAACATTAATAAAATATGCTGCTGCTTATACCAGGGTTTTGTTTTCAGTGTCATTTATCTATTAAGAAAATGGTCTCAATGAAGAACAAATGTGCTCCCACTCCTCGAAGCCAAGCATCTGTTCAAAATAGTCAGACCTGGAAAGAATTGCTATTTAAAAAAAAAACACACACACACACAACTGTCTGGCACAAAACCTGCTCATTAAATACTGAAGGCCACGACCAAAGGGCTGTTTTCTCATCCGCGTGGCCAAAGGAAAATGCATCTTTTGTGCTTCTGCTCTCTTTTAGTTATTTCCGAGGATGCTTCATTGTCTTCAAAAAATGTCAACAAAAGAAATCCTCTGGTTGCGGGGATCCTAGTCGTAAGGCTACAAACAGCCTTGAAACTGAGAATGAAGACCAATTAAAAAAACAGGAGCGAGAAGCAGAGTCAAGTCTTTAAAGAAAATCTGAAAATATTAATGAAGAAAAACATTTCATTGTGTCCGGCAAAAAAAAAGAATCACGCCCTCCTAGTGGGGCTGAGGTTGCTCCTGGCGAGGACCCCTTTATCTTTCTAAATTCAACTGAGATTTTTGACCTATTAAGCCGCTCATAAAATAGACAAGAGAATGAGAGAATGGGGTTTTAACTCCTACAGAGCTGTAAAACAATATCAAATGCTGTGACTGACGACTATTTCATTGACGCCAGTTTAATATGCGCGTCTTCGATTACAGTCACATTTCTCACCTTAAAATAACAGAAAAATTGTCAGTCCATGAAGAAAAACCTGAGCATAGTACACGATTGAAGTTCCTGGTCTCCAGATGATTTTCCGGAGTGCAGCTGACGTTGTCATCCGCTCTCTCCTTACTCTAAAGTCGGCTTCCCTTCATACTGCCACTCCGAGGCCTCACAATTGGCCCTCGACATCAAAGTTGAGTAAACTTAGCCATTCAGCATTCACCCTGCAGTATGCAGTAATCGTTTTTCCGTTAGCTTCACTCCCCTTACCTACGGATTTTTTTTTTGGTCTTCGATAAGTCCACAATTCCGTATATGTCATAAGCAATCATCAGCGTTCTATCGATGCCCGCGCCAACACGACTGAAAGAGCGTAGCAGTGGCTGCCTTAACAAGCGGAGTCCGCGTTCCTCAACAGGCACCGCCCTCCGGAGCAGCCTAATGGCTGACGTGACTCACGAACTCCTAGCCCATTGGTTCTGTGTCGCGACTGTCACGCAAAGGTCCCTTGGGTTGTTATTGTGGCTTTTGCAACGCCTCGCTCTGGTCAGGTTAAGATTAAAAGAACGCGGTCCTTGGGATGAGGCGGCTCGACCGCAAAGGCGACAGTTTCAGGGATCGGTCAAGGAGGGAGCGAGAGTAGGGGGAGATTCAGGCAGACAATACGGGTTAACTTTTAACAATGACCCTCGCGTGACTGATCAATGGCCAGACATCTGGAACAAATAACAATCGAAATAAACACCAAGAAAACAATGCGGGAGATAACCGTCTACAGTGGGACTTGGCCAATACAAAGCAAATCAACATGTTAACGTAGTCTAGCTCAGGATTGAGGGGAGCTGGAGCCTATACCGACAGCATCGGACGCAAAGTAGGAATCTGCAGTGGACGGGACGCCCGCGCACATTATGCTCCGACTTAACAAAGGTACAATAAAACATACAATCCCCAACCTGCAGGGGATTTGGAAAGTCTTCAGGTCCTGTCACCTTGTGCACAATTTATTGTGTTGTAGATTTCATTTTAAACGGATGAACTTGTCATTTTGCTTATCAATATACACTCAATAACCTATAATGACAAAGTGCAAACATGTTTCTTTTTTAATTATCCCCTCTATAAATTAAAAAAGACTAATCACTGGAACTTATAACAAAACTAAAATAATAAAATTTTAAATATTAGTGTTGGCACTTGTAAAATAAAAAAAGTCAAACCAATAATTCTACCAAATTCAAAATTACAGCCTAAGTGATAATACTTACTCATGTCATTCCTTCAACAATCAGAGCCGAGGACTACTACAAGTCCAACCATCCATTCATGTGTTCAGCTTGTGGCATGCTGGAGCCCACCCAGACAGCTTTGGACACAAAACAGCAAGTAACCAACGACAGGAAGGCTCATGCCAGCCTAAATGCATGTTTTTGGATGGTGACAGGAACCTCAAGTGAGTACAAGGAGAACATTCAAATACCAAAAAGGTAATCCTGCAGCTTGTAAGAAGATCAGGAAACACATGTGGGTAGTGAGGGGGTCCAGGACTGAATTCATCTGTCAGTTCTAGGCAACCATCCTCTACTTGGACATCATTGTAAGCCTCGATATGAGAGGTAACTGCACAAAGCTGCCACCAAATGTTGGCCAATACCCATCATGGTAAACATCACAGGACCAGAAGGTGCACTGAAAAAAATAGACCATCCATGCAGAATAAGTAGAGTGCTCTCCAGATTTGACTGAGAGGTACCTGCAAGTCATGAAGGAGGCCACTGTGGTAGAGACCCCATCACTGGCTTATTTGCAGAAAAAAAAGCTCAGGCAGACTTGAAGATTGAATAAAGGAAATAAATCAGGGCCATCGCCCAGGCAAAGGTGTGCAGATGTTTAACTTGAGTGAAAATTTCACAAAGACTTGGAAGAGAATGCTTGAAGGAACTCTGAAACCTGGAATGCAGTGCCAGAGCCATTAGATTGGAACGGACACATCGCTGACGCTTTGCTTGACCAGCTTTCCACCTGGTTTACATCACTGGGAAGAACTTCATTGGATCAGCTTGATTTTGCTGTGGGTTGGTAAGTAGTAGTAGTGGGACTGTCTCATCTACTGTAATGACAGACGTACTTGTTTGTTTGACCAACATGCAACACATTACCACCTTTCAGTGCCAGGATAAAATATTTCTACATTTTTAAGATACTAACACATTGAAGGCATTATATTACAGATGGATAGATATAAAATGTAATGTTTAATAATTAAACTGATTATCGATATACATGAAAGACACTATATAACTGATAGATGTGAAATGCACTACACGATAGACTGAGGAAGTAGATAGACAGATAAATAAGGAAGGCACGATATAATACAATAGATGTGAAATAGACTACTGTATACTAGACAGACAGCTCAATTGAAAAGCACTGGTATTGTCACATCCACAGACTACAGCAACATTCTTACTTATCTAAAGAACATGCAACCTGTTGCTACTCTCCAGCACCATGAGAAACTATTTTTACATTTTATAAGATAGTTAGATGTGAAGGGCACTATATAACTGATAGATAGACTGAAAGTTAAACATGAAATTCACCATAAAGAGAGATATATTTCAAAAGCAGTCTATGACAGACCGATATATAGAAAGGTGCTATATAATAGACTGTTAGATAGATATGAAAGGCACCATATAAGAGGCAGATAGATAAACAGATGAGAAAGGCATTATATATTATAGATGTGCTATAAAATACCCGTGACACCATATAACAGATAGATAAATAGATGGAAAGACAAACAAATAGACAGACATGAAAGGCACAATATACTCGTATATGTATATGGGCATTTATATGCAGCTGCCCCACAAACTCCTCCTCTCTTCTTTCCACAAGATTTTGGAGTATGTCTGTGGGAATTTGCGTGGTCAGGTACTGATGGTGGACAAGAAGACCTGGCTTTCAATCTGCATTTACATTCACCTCCAAAGTGTTCAACGGAGATGATGTCAGGGCTCTGTGCAGACCACTCGAGTTCCTGCATGTCCATATGTACCACAGGGCCACAGTCATGCTGGAACAGAACCTTCTCCAGGATGGAAGCGCACAATCATCTAAAATGTCTTTGTCACAGGACCCTTTACTGGAACCAAAGGGCCAAGCCCAATCCCTGCTATTATCCATCCTCCACCAAACTTTACAGTAGGCACTATGCTGGCCAGAATGTAACGTCTACCTGGCATCCACCAAACCTGCTGGAACAGAACCTTCTCCAGGATGGAAGCGCACAATCGTCTAAAATGTCTTTGTCACAGGACCCTTTACTGGAACCAAAGGGCCAAGCCCAATCCCTGCTATTATCCATCCTCCACCAAACTTTACAGTAGGCACTATGCTGGCCAGAATGTAACGTCTACCTGGCATCCACCAAACCCAGATTGGTTTATCAGACTGGCAAATAATGAAGCATGATTCATCACTCCAGAGAACACTTTGCACTGATCCAGAGTCAAATGGCAGTGAGCTTTGCACCACTCCAGCTGACACTTGGCATTGTACATAGTGATGGAAACCCATTTCATGAAACTCCTGATGCACAGTTCTTGTGTTGATGTTGTTTCCAGAGGCACTTTGGAACTCTATTGTGAGTGATGGACCAGAACACAGGACATTTTCATGTGCTTTAGCATTTGACAACCCTGTTTTGTTAGTTTGTGTGGTCTGTCATTTCATGGCTGAGCTGTTGCTGCTTCTCAACACTTTATACCAATAGCAATACACCTGTATAGTGCCTCACTGGGACTTGGACTGCTTTTTGTACTTTTGGACAAGTCTGAATTTTTTCTCTTTTTTTTTTTCGATATTTTGGTGTGTATTTGAGAGAGGACGTGTTGTTTGAAGTGTTGTTACTGCTGTTTGCTATCATGACATGCTGTGCTACCCACCTAAGATTGGTTGAAATCTACTGTAAGTAATCAATATAGATTTGTAAAAGCAGAGGTAATGTTTGGGATGTGCCATCTGTTGGAATGGCAAATGCAATACATTTTATTACTAAAAATATTTGTGATGTGCCATTTTTTAGAATGATAGAGACATAGCGGCAGGAAGGACACAGAGATGCAGTACTTATCCATTTATTAAAGTGGATTTCAAAGCCACATTTCCCCCTCGGGACAAATAAAGTAGCATCTATCTATTATATAATGCTTTACTTATGTATCTATTATATAGCACCTTTCATACCTATATTTTAAGTAGTACACCACATATCTATTATATAGTGCCTTTCATATTTATTATAGTGTCTTTCAAATCTGTCTCTCTTTTGATCTTTCTATTTATTCCAAAGTGCCTTTCACATCTATCTGTCTGCCTGCCTGCCTACGCACTGCACTACCAGACCCTCTTCTATCACCGCTTTTGGACGTGTTGTTCCATTGGATGTTGAGCCAGGACCTGTTTGTTTAATTGTCTCCCTAACCACATTCATCATTACCTAATTACATGAACGATGGATTCAAAGGGATATATAAGCAGATGTGCACCTGTGCTATCTTTCACGTTGCCTAGCATGTTTTTCTGTTCAGTCAGCTTTTTACACTACTCCTCCTAATATTAAGAGTTTTTCTTGTTTTTTTTTTTTTAATTATTTTAGAAATAGTATATTTTCAAAAAAAAGGTTCACTAAGAACACAACTTCTCCTCACATTTTTATTTATATAGCACGTTTTCATACAAATAATGTAGCTCAACACTACAATCTACACAATACCATGACTTTGAAAACTATTAAACGTATCCTTTACGAGCGGATCCACACTTGAGATGATGCTCCAGAGTAAATATCCTAAATTCTTCGTTGACTCAGTTGAAGTTGTCTCGGTTGTGGTTGTTTGTCCATTACATCGACTCGGCCCTTTCTAGTTTATGTTTGTGGTCTCGGTGGTCTGAGCCCAATACCCTTCTCTGACTACTTTACCCAGTTATCCTTCCTTTCAAAATCATCCAAATTCATTAAATTCAATCACGGGATATCATTTAATTTTTTTAGTGAAAAGATAACAGTAATAGTGGTCCGGAATGCGGAATGGGAATACAAAAAAAAAAAAAATTGGGAGTGGTCTCCCCTCGGCTTTCTCGTATACTCAGATATAGGGATGGATATTTCAGGAGTAATCCGCAAGACAATGATTATATTTTTATATTATGTACATTAAAGAACCACCAACAACAAATCAAAATAAATAATACATTGAACAGTTAGTTATTATATAAGTAAAAGTTGAATAAATCAGACTCTGCAGATGCATGAATAAAAGGTAAAGTACCACTTCCAGTTAACGGAAATAGCCCAAAAGTTGATAGAAATCTACGTTTTGTACCTAATACTTGTATGCAAAATTTGGTTGACCTACGTGAAAGCGTACTCAAGTCATCATGTTTACACAAAGACACACAAACATAATTCCAAAAATGGTATTTTCGGACTCAGGGAGATCTAAAATGTAGAGATTCACCAAAATCTCAAAATGGAATTTTTTGACAATTACAATACTTTCTACATATTTCGTATATGAGAATGTCATAAAGTGAAGGGATGGATTTGAGTTGTAACGCCACCTCGTAATAGTACCTACCGCTACCTCAAATATGACCTGAATGTGGCACCTGCTGGGATTGGCAGCACCGCTCCAAAGGTCAAGTCGGTCATTGACACCCACCACAAATGGCATTTCCGAAAACTCAGAGAGCAAACTGTGCCCAGACAGCACAGGTTCACTTAGGAAAATCAGACTGCCTCTGGACCCTGAGGAGTCAGCTCAGGTTTCCATTATTTATGCCCAGCAGGACGAATAGATTAAATCGTACATTTTCACAATTAATAATTCATGTGCTGAAGTTTCCCTGACAGCGTGTATCATTATGCGCTCGTCTGTAACAAGATGAGTCCGCATTATATCTCGCTGGGTGAGTTCTTTCTAATTTTCATGGCAAGTCCATGGAACCCCTGGTGTGCTTGAATCCAGGTCTAATTAAAGCGCTTTGAAGCCCAGCGGGATTGCAACAGCTTGGAATGAAAACCCCAAAATCGTGTGTGTGTGTGTGGTGTGTCTGTGCCAAAACCAGCAGACCGTGCTGCATCAGCCTGCCGAGGCTGAAGGAACCCAAATTGACACATTGGGACTGCAGCGCTGGCCTACTGAGTAACTGAGAGGGCTGTTGCCTCATTCCCACCTTTTTCTGTAGGTTGCTCCAAATGTTCCAAAAGATTTGGGATGATTGGTGGTGCCCAGGCAGCCTTAGAATGGCACACCGCTGAGATCAGATTTATAGACTTGAAAATTCTGCAAAGGAAGACAATAATCAGGATGCCAGTGTCAGGAAATCCCTAGCTCAGGTCTGCCTTTTGTTGTCTTTTGTAAATGTTATGGATGTTGCCTTCGTTTCCTTTTCTAGGTGAGTTTGCATATAATAAGAAAAGCACCTACTGCAATAGCCACGTCTGCCTGTCCACATGAAACGTCTTGACTCTTGGGAGACCAACTTTACTTTTCATGGAAATTTGTTCAATTTGTATTGAGATGTCTCAACTACAGCACATATTTTCGAAATTTTAAAATCTTCCACTGAGAAGTATTGTTGAATGTGTCCGACTTAAAGCAGAGAAACATTTTGTGAAACTTTAATTACGAATTAGTTCACCGTTTCAGTCTTACCTTGAGAGCGGTTACTTCAACTTGTATATTTTTAAAACATTTTTCTTTTATTTATTCTACAGCCGCTCTTGACGCCTAAGCAGTGAAAAATCTGCAGTCATGTGTTCTGAAGCAGGACACAAGATAGGGTGGAGTCAGGTGTGGGCGGGGCTGGATGGCCTGAGTGTTACTACATGTCATGATTTGATATGATTTTGGATCTTCAGAGGGCACCATTGTTTAACTCCATTGTTAAGTTCATTTGTAGAATTGCTAGGGGCGTGGCCTATGAGGTCGTAACCTCTGCATAATCAATGTGACCGGATAAAAGTTTGGCTACGAGTTCAAATCCTTATCTGATTTACAGATACCAAAACTCTAAAGAACTCAGTTTATCATTATGCTCTTTTCTTCCAAGCACATTCTTGTTCTCTCGACCAGAATTATTGTCTCTCATATTGGACTTCGGTTTCATTTTGTTTTTTTTGTTTTACACATGCATCTCCTAGTTTTGCTCTAAACGTTTATCTACCAGTTCACTGGCAGAACACCATATAAGTAAGGTGTAATATTGGTAGAAGATGGCAGTAATGCACCACAGCATGTAAAAGTGCCAGTGAAAGACAAAGAAGATGATGATGTGTTTTTGTTTATTCAATTTAATAGTAACATTATTTATTCAATATGGTATTAATGACATTGTTCATTTCTTTATCACTGTCCTTTACTGTCCTAGAATGCCTCAGTAGTGCTCATTACCTGCTAACTGTCTGCTTCTGCATCCACGCCATCCCGCGCTCGTCTCTTGGGCCACACAGCATCTCACATGACCCTCAGTCACTGCTGCTAAGTTGTCATTTCTCCTTGAAACTGAATTGGGTAAGTGGTATGAAGTTCATGTCTTTATCAGCAACAAAAAAAAAGGCAACTTGACTTATGTAGAAATGTATGAAAATTGGCTTGGTGACACTTTATGCTACAGTGACTAAACGCGCATTCAGTATTTCCCTTAGACTAAAAGCGACCTCACAGGTGTATTGCCTGCAAATAAAAAAGATTTAATAATTCTCTGATGCTGTGATTTACTGCTAAATAGCCACAATTTGTGCATTTCCATGTGCTTCAATAACCCAGGTATTCACAGAAAACCGATTTCTAATAGGCCACGTATCAACTATTTCGATTAGAGTAATCTGTCAGTCTGCACATATTTGCTTCACACTCACGTTCAGCATCCACAAAATATATTTCCAGAGGCAAATATTCAGGTGATCGCATTACTCCTTTTCCTGGCTGAAATAATTTGCCTCAATATTTCAGAAATTGCTAAATTTGTGTTGAAGAGATGAATGTACAGTATTAGAATCATCAACACAGTCTCAAGAGCAGTACAGTAACCTGTTCAAAGTAAAGAGCATTACGTAGTCCAATTACTTTTTAAAGTAACAAGTAACCTAACGCATATTTTATTGAATTAAAAAATATCTGCCTTATTCTACCCTAGCAGTATTGGGTGTACAGGTGTATGCCAAGAAGCATACATATCAGTATGCCAATATTTTGCAGGGCTCAATCACACAGTGAAGCAGAAAAGAATGTGCTGCATAAAATCCAGTAACAGAAATCTATAAATAAAGGGTCAGTTTGACTGAATAGATTTATAAAACACAAGAAAACGATCACAGGTATCATGCTTATTTTCAGATTCATGGTGGCCGTTGATGACGTTTGACTCTTTTTTTTGTGCAGTTGAGAGTGTTTTGCCAAAGGAGAACTCCAGAAGGTTACTTGGACATTATTCAGAGACCAGATTTCTGCCTTAACTGGGTCATTCACCTTAACCCGATTACGTGTCTGGGTGTCAATGCTTTGAATGATCCACTTTCTATCATGTTCAGATGCAGCCAAACATTTTAGCTTGAGGCTGACACAAAGATTTTAAATCTCTGTCTTTGAAAAATGTATTTAAGAAATGTGAACTCCAATGAGCCACAGATCTCCACATCAACATCTAATAGACTCTTTGTATCCCTTGATCTGAAATCTGCTGTCTACGAAAGCAACCTCAATCAAAAGATATTTCAAAAAGGTATTAAAAAAAGAACAATTGGAGAAAAAATAGTGACCCCCATATAAAATGGGGTTAGGTATGTTTAACTCCTGGACCTCAGTCTGTAGATATGCCCCTCATCCCCACACACACTCAGGTGAGTGACTGCACTTTCCACATTGTATTTATTTTTGACTCTCTGCTTCTCACCACTCTCCCCTTTTACTTTTTACATCACTCTGAGGTCAGGGTATTGTAACTTGGGATGCTGGTCTATCTGTTGTTCTAGAAATTGCATCCTTTTTGTTATTTGGTACCAAACATCCGAATCCCACCATGAAAAGGTAGAATGATGTCTTTGGGCCCCTTCTAATCATCTTTTCTATGTTGTTAGACCAATGCCTTCAATTTAGTTCTGTAATTTCAATTGCTTGTTGTCTAAAATACTTTCTTATAAATATTTGGTTTTGTTCTTAGGGAGTTGCAAGTTTAGTGATTTTTGTTATAAACTGTTTTTTATTATCTAACTCTTCCATTTAGTATTTGAATGTTTTGTTTTAATATTTTTTTTAATTTTAGCATTATATGGATATATGATTATATGGTAAAAAAAAAAGAAGATTTAAAAACATTTTTTGTACACTAGTCATACCTGAAATTACATTCTATCATTAATGTTGTTTGCGAGTGTGACTGACTGTTACAAAAATAAGCAATAAGCAAAATTGTGATACCAAACTGTGATTAAGTGACTGGAAAATGTTAAAATACTGCAACTTTCAAGCCAGCTAACTAAGTCTCTGAGCGCATCTGAATGCTATCTCTAGGATGACTTCAGTGTACTGACCTTTGGCAAACACTTTTCGACTAAGATTTCGGTTCATTGCTGTGGCTTAGGTACAAGATAGGACTGAAATTCCAGGGACATGTTGCGGATATTGTCTCATCTTCCATTAAAATTTCTACCTTCTTCCACTGGGGCAAAATAGGTGCAGCCTTTCAGACTCCAGTGTCATCTGTGCTGATGTCTGCTCAAGTGTCATAAGTAGGATTCAGAAAACTACACAGAAAAAAGACAAACAAAAGTGTTAAACTTCTAAAGCTATAGCAAAAATACAAAAATGTCTAAATGTCATTTAATTGCACAAATCACACTGTTGTGATTATCTGAATGCAGCATAAGAAGAAGAAAAAAAAAAAAAAAAAGAAGAGCTGATGAAACGCAATCAGTGAAATTAAGTGAAATGACCAAAACCTGCAGCGACAGGGGTCTCCAGGGTGGAGTCTGAACATGGCCGTCAGAGCCATCATGCATTCTGGCAGCTGAGGCATGTTAGCTGCATAGTGGGGGTTGGTGGTTTGGGCTGGGATTTGAGCCCAAGTTTGAGTCTTTAATCACTTGACATCTCTGCTCTTCCATCGTGGTAAAAGAAACGAGAAGACAAAAATATTTTATTTCTTTTTCTTTGCTGGCTCAGCTCAAGCAAAATTACAAGGGAAATGTGGTTCTGGGTGGTGTATAGGGGGAAAAAAAAAAATCAGCAGGAATTCCTTGAGTATTGAAGGGCTTGCGGCAGTGCCAGCTACTCGGGCCTTTTGGGAGATTTCACAGATGGAAAATGTAAAAACACGATACATGAATATGCTTTAAATGTTTGATATGCTGTCCATTTATAATTATGATATATGCAATAATTGGATGTGTCAGTCTAATTTAAAATACCACACTGTACTGCCTGCAAGCTGAACAGTGGCAAAATAGTTAACACACGGGACTGGGAAATGAACTGTAGTCAGGGGATAGAAGACAGTCAAAACCGAGAGTCAGATTCTATCAAACATATCAAAACCTGAACGTAAACCCAAGAACGATGTCGAAAGGAGGAGCAAAAATTTGAGACCAAAAAATAAGACATAAGGAGGAATATTTTAGTGTTTATCCAAATCATGGATACTAAAGCATCACACCAGTATATAAATCATCACAGCGATGACGTCAGACATCATGGCACAGTGACCATGTCGACCAGCAACTCCAAACTGCGTCTCAGCAACAGAGTTCATGAAATGGTGGTGCTAATGCAAAACAAAATGGTGCCATGGAATGGAAGGAAAAAAAAAAAAAACAATTACATTAAGACTCTAATTACACTAAAAGTGTCACAAAACCATTGTTTCCATGTCAAAACTCTGAACAGAACTTAGTTTCCTTATCGAGTTAGAAACTGAAAAACGGCCATGTGTTGTGATTCAGCAGCACGAAAACGGCAAAAAGCCGCACCAAATTTTACCAAGTCAGGGTCTTTAAAACATCATCCTGGGCACCCTTGCCCCTAACTTAAACAGCAGGCGTTCTGGCCTGCACAGGCCCAAAATGGAGCCCTGGCTAAGTTCAGCAGCTGCAAAATACCCAAAATGGTCCTTTGTGAGAAAAGATAACTGTAAACCTCTGGCCCTCAGACAAAACAAAAAATGAAAGTATCCTCACATATTTCCAAAATTATTAAATAAAGAAAAGGAAGGACAAACAGGCAGAGCATTGGAAAAAGGAGGCACAACAATAATCAAAAATGGTTAAAGTTATACAGTGGGTACGGAAAGTATTCAGACCCCCTTCAATTTTTCACTCTGTCATATTGCAGCCATTTGCTAAAATCATTTAAATTAATTTTTTTCCTCATTAATGTACACACAGCACCCCATATTGACAGACAAAAAAAAGAATTTTTGAAATTGTTGCAGATTTATTAAAAAAGAAAAACTGAAATATCACATGGTCCTAAGTATTCAGACCCTTTGCTCAGTATTTAGTAGAAGCACCCTTTTGAGCTAATACAGCCATGAGTCTTCTTGGGAAAGATGCAACAAGTTTTTCACACCTGGATTTGGGGATCCTTTGCCATTCCTCCTTGCAGATCCTCTCCAGTTCTGTCAGGTTGGATGGTAAACGTTGGTGGACAGCCATTTTTAGGTCTCTCCAGAGATGCTCAATTGGGTTTAAGTCAGGGCTCTGGCTGGGCCATTCAAGAACAGTCACAGAGTTGTTGTGAAGCCACTCCTTCGTTATTTTAGCTGTGTGCTTAGGGTCATTATCTTGTTGGAAGGTAAACCTTCGGCCCAGTCTGAGGTCCTTAGCACTCTGGAGAAGGTTTTTGTCCAGGATATCCCTGTACTTGGCCGCATTCATCTTTCCCTCGATTGCAACCAGTCGTCCTGTCCCTGCAGCTGAAAAACACCCCCCACAGCATGATGCTGCCACCGCCATGCTTCACTGTGGAGACCTCAAACTATCACAGGAGACAACCAGGCACTGCTCATCACTTGTCCAATACAGTCCCCACAGTGAAGCATGGCGGTGGCAGCATCATGCTGTGGGGGTGTTTTTCAGCTGCAGGGACAGGACGACTGGTTGCAATCGAGGGAAAGATGAATGCGGCCAAGTACAGGGATATCCTGGACAAAAACCTTCTCCAGAGTGCTAAGGACCTCAGACTGGGCCGAAGGTTTACCTTCCAACAAGATAATGACCCTAAGCACACAGCTAAAATAACGAAGGAGTGGCTTCACAACAACTCTGTGACTGTTCTTGAATGGCCCAGCCAGAGCCCTGACTTAAACCCAATTGAGCATCTCTGGAGAGACCTAAAAATGGCTGTCCACCAACGTTTACCATCCAACCTGACAGAACTGGAGAGGATCTGCAAGGAGGAATGGCAAAGGATCCCCAAATCCAGGTGTGAAAAACTTGTTGCATCTTTCCCAAGAAGACTCATGGCTGTATTAGCTCAAAAGGGGTGCTTCTACTAAATACTGAGCAAAGGGTCTGAATACTTAGGACCATGTGATATTTCAGTTTTTCTTTTTTAATAAATCTGCAACAATTTCAAAAATTCTTTTTTTTTGTCTGTCAATATGGGGTGCTGTGTGTACATTAATGAGGAAAAAAATTAATTTAAATGATTTTAGCAAATGGCTGCAATATGACAGAGTGAAAAATTGAAGGGGGTCTGAATACTTTCCGTACCCACTGTATATGGCCGGCATCTTCTACCTGGCTTGCATTTATTATGTGTTTTTCTTTTTTTGTCAAAGGTGAATTATTTTTAATTTCTTTATATTATTTCTGTACTGTTCCTTTAAATGTTCTTTGTGGGTGGAGTCTCAGGAGGCGGGGTCACCCTGACATCTCTACTGCTGGCGTCTCCCACTGGCTATTAAGGCCTGTGAGGAATCGGGTAGCGGTTCCTGTATTTTAGCTGGGAGTTTTGTTTCCTAGGTATTGTTTTTCTCTTAAGATATTTTGGCTTTTCAGACTTTTTTTTGCTCTGTTTATTGGAATCCTCTGCTGGGTTTAGTATTGGAATTTTTTTTTGCTATGGATTGCCTTGTAGGCAACTCCTCTTTTGAACATTTTCTTGTATTCGTTAATTTTGCCAAATAAATCCCTAACTTATAAAGATTCTTTGTTGCCCTTCTGTTTACTCGCCAGGGGTTTGTTATAATCCCCTCTCTTGCAGGGCATTTTAGATATGTTAAGACATTTCTTTATACTTTGAACTATAAAGCCAGTTTTCTCCACTTTGGGCCTATTCAGGATCAGCAACAAAATGGGGAACATTACTTTTAAAACTCATTCCTTACAAAAAAAAGTAATAAAATACACTATGTTACATAGTTACCCATTATAAAATGTAATGCGTTACAAACAGTGCATTACCTTTGAGTTACTTTTTATTCTTTTGTATGAAAAACCTGCACATTTTACTGGCCAGAATTTGTTATTAAATCCTCAATCCATCATTCATGAAACTAGGAAGAAACACTGAACAATTTTCATTTTATAAATACTCAGTGCTCCTGAGTCCAGACCTGAGAGGGAAACACTCCTCAGAGAGCAGAAACACCTGGAGAAGGACCCCCTGAGCAGCAGAGACTGGTGCAGCAGTTAGAGAGCACTTTAGTGGCGTCTCCCAGATGCTAAAACCCATCTGCTTCTTGCCTCACACCCAATGCTACTGCGATGATCACTGCATCCCTGTAACCCTAAACTGGTGCACAAAATGTACACTGCTGAGTTCTTTTCAGTTGATTGCAGACTATGCATGTGCTTAACTGCTTCATCCTTAGCTGACACTAGCCATACATGCATGATTTACATTAAAGGCAGCAGGCACCATCTTTGTGAAAAAAGGCAACACTTCTACAATATCAACAGTTATTTTAGTTATTTATTTTTTGGAGTGGCGAGAACAATCTCCCGTATTAATGGTGTAATGCATAAGTTTTTTTTACTAGGTATTTTTACTTAAAAGAAAGTAAGTGTTGGGTTACATAACTTGTTGATTTCAAAAGTAATTGGACTACATATGATGCATGTCACTTTTGACGCATTTCCCCCAACACTGGTCAGGATGAGGCCTGCAGGTAGTTTTTTGGGGCAGGGTGCTCTAGCGTGAGTCTCTTCTGAGCTGGCCAATGAAGGTCCTGGTGTATGGTTATTTCTTTTGTCATGTTTCCGATTCCAGTACAAGACCAGCCATTGTTGGTCACCTGCCTAATATGATCCCTGGTGGCAGCATCATACAGTGGGGGTGCAGGGTCATGGAGACGGGTCAGAATTGAGGGAAGGATGAAAGCAGCCAAATACAGACAGGTCCTTGAAAAAAACCTGCTGATCCAGAGTGCACGGCTACTCAGACTGGGGTGACAGTTCAATGACCTGAAGTATACAACCAAGACAACGCTGGAGTGGTTTTAGGACCAGCGTCTGAGTGTTCCTTCCCAAGCCCGTGTGGAGGGACCTGAAGATGACAGATGAGTCCAATCCAATCTGTCAGGGAGAAATGGATAAATTGGCTAATTGTTATGTTTCAGCCAGGGTCCCACCTATGTCTTATGTTTAAAGTCTTTTTATATCCTTTAAATATTATTGACTATGTCTATATTGTTATATAAGTTTTTTATTAAGTTTATGTATTTCTGTCAATTTTGATTACTATTTAGTTTCTACGTATGACAGTATGTCCTGGCTTGTTCCACGTGCTTTGTGGACAAGTCCTCAAGAGCCACAGCTCCCAGTCCCACATGGTGCATTGCATGTGCTTGGTGTTGGCGAGTTCTCATCTTAATGTTTATTATTGGTCTTTGGATTTTTACAGCCTTTAAAAAAAAAAAAAAAAAAAAAAAATCGGCTCTGTATAAGGATTTTGACTCTTGTTTAACATACGGAGACTTGGTTACTGAGCATTGCCCCTTTTATTTTTAAACTGTATTTTGCTCTTTGTTTATAAAATCTTAAGCCTCCCATTTTCCTGGGTCAGGCTTCCCTTGGGTGAAATCTGTTTTATGTTTGTTTTGGGCCTCACCATTTTACTATTTAGTGAAGCCAGATTCATAACACTCAAACTTCCCCTTGGAGACAAATAAAGGTCTGTCTATTTAAAGTGCTGTCTAAATCCAGGTGTGCAAAGCTTGCAGAGATTTACAAAAAAAAATGCTGCCAAAGAGGCTTCTACAAAGTATTGAATTAAGGCTCTAAATATGAAAGTGTGCCATTGCAGATGTGCTGTTGTTACACATGTCCAGTGGGCACAGAGATGTCAAGTCAATTTACATATACAGTGAACCCTCGTTTATCACGGTTAATCCGTTCCAGACTCTACCGCGATAAATGAATTTTTACGAAGTAGGATTCTTTATTTATAAATTGAATATTTTCGCAGTTAGAGTATAGAAAACCTGTTTACGACCTTCTAAATACGTTCTTTAACATTATTAGAGCCCTCTAGACATGAAATAACACCCTTTAGTCACCATTACACTCGTATTACCCAATATATTAGACAAAATAAGAGAAAATAAGACATATTAGACGTTACAAATATATTATTATTGTACTGTACATTTAATTACACACACACACACAGTTCTTACACACAACCACTAACCTATGAAGGCACGACCTCAGTAGGAGAGTCTTCAGGTGGTGCGTCGTTGTCTTCTTCCGCTGAAGGAGTACTAGGAGTAGGCAGTGGGTGTCTGGGTGCGCGGCTGAAGAACTTCTTGATAGGCAGTTGCTGGCGCTGTCTTTTCATATGCGTGAGGAGGCTTTTGAAGGGTATTGCCATCTTTGATCAAATCCAAGAGTTTCACCTTCTCCTGGATGGTAAGCATCTTCCTCCGGCGCTTAGTTTCATTGTCAGAAGGCTTAGAAAAAGCAGCACGTTTAGGAGCCATCGTGGGGCTTAGATAAAAGTTCTCAGAAAACGCATGCGTAGTGACGTAAGCATGTATGAGAAAAAAATCGCGATAGAGTGAAGCCGCGAAAGTCGAAGCGTGATATAGCAAGGGATCACTATAGTGCCCTTCACATGGTACAGGCCCAGAGCACTGTGACAACTTATCAGGTAAAATACAATTACAATTTACCAATTACACATATACAATTACAGATTAGTTTAAACCCACAAAGTAGAATAAAACAAAACTGCAACGTGGATTAGTGGAAAACAATTACTTGGATGGGCAAATCAAGCAGTGCTAACCAACACGCCACCATGATGCTGTTTTCCAAGTGAAATGTGCTACATGAATGTTTAGGACACAGAGATATGCCGTTACTGGATGGCAGGGTGGTCAGAGCACTTTTAGATGAAGAGTTTAATGTTTTTAAATCGCCTTTGCCCAACACTAGAATTTCACGTTTCAAAACCACAGATGAATAAAGATAACAAGAAAAAAAGCACAAAAAGAACAAAAGAGGCTGCGGGAGTCGCAGCTCGGCATGACAGCATGTGCTTTGCAGAGAGGCTCTCCTGGGAAGCTGGCCATCTGGTCCAATCAGCCCTTGCTCTCATATCCCTCATTACAGAAAGCCATATGTGTACCCCTCAAGGGGGCTGCAGGGACACTTGGCAATGATATCACTTACAGACCCTTCTTGCACCAGGCATCCCTGAAGCGCTCTCTGATCATGGAGGCTGCTCTGAATCCCTCAGTGGGTCCTTCTCTTCCCCAAGAAGAGTACCACTGGCAAAATTTGACTTCAAAGCCATTTTTAAGTCTGACTGTTGTCTGCCAAGTGGATAGCAGGCAATGCAGGGCTGATGCGGGGATTATAATCCCCTTTACTCAGAGGGTATTATTCATGAGAACCTATTGATCATAATATACATGCTAAGCAAAAAGGCCCAAATCTGTCTGTTGGGTGGCAAGCAGAGTGTGAAATATGAGTAGGAAGTGTTTGGGGTGAGATCCAAGACCCCCAATTTTGCCTTGGGACTCCTATACAGTATTTTGCTACAGTGATGGGCAAAAGGGCAAAAAACATCGACTAGAAGATGCCAAAGTCAAGAAACATGTTATAGGAAATCAAAAGGGTACTGACAAACCTAGGTATGTAATCCAGTTCCGTAACTGGAACAGGGTAGAGATGGAAGGGAAAAACACTCGACACACATAATATTACTAAAACACAAAAATGCCAAATAATTAATAAACTTCATTACATAAATAATGCACAGAAAGAACAAAACCAAAAACAGAATGATTAACATAATAAACAAAATGACATTTAAAACAACAAAAAATGTAAACAAAGAACAAGCTTGAGGCAGGGCAGTGATCCTGCCTTAAACAGGACAGGTGGGCTGAGATGCTGGAATGGTAGCAGGCTGGGTGGGGCTACATGTGTAGGAGGGGGCTAGATAACTGTGTGGCAAGATATTTGAATGGTAGCAGGCTAGCAATCGCTGCTAGGCACCACCCTTCGCTCTATAAATCCATAGGGTCTCCCACAGTTTCAGTGAGTTTTCTTGTGCATTCTGTCTATTACTGGATCTCTGATAGTTTGTCTTTCTGCTTTGTCTTTTTACTTTGTCATTGGACTCTGTTTTGGGACTCGTTTGATTTTATTTTGCCATTGTGCTCTATGGAGCTTGATTGATTGTGATTGAAATACATTTGATAAAAATTTGATGATTGGTCTTATTAGGGCAATTTTGCAAGTGTTTGGGACTGTGTGATTTGTAACGTATTGGGATTTATTTTATGTCCACATCTGTTCTTTGGAACTCGAAGTTCATGACAATAACACAAGACAGCAAAATTAATAAACAATGCAATATCAAAGAAAATCATCCAACCATGCATCCACCTTCTAAACCTTCTGTACTTATCCGGAGCAGAGTAGCAGAGAAGATGGAGCCTTTCCCAGCAAACACACGGAGCAGGGCAGGAACAATTCCTGGATGGGGTGCCAAGGTGAGTAAGTGAGTGCATACATACATGTATACACACACACACACACACACACACACACACACACACACACACACACACACAGGGAAAATTTAGCATTGCCAATCCTGCAGGACTTTGAATTGTGGAAAGAAACTGGAGCCCTGGACAAAACCCACACAGACAACCTAAAAAAAAAAAAGAATCTAAAAACAAAATATGAAAATGTATATTTAAATATCAACAAAAAGGACTACATAAACAATAAATAAACTTGAGCTTGAAACACAATCCTGGCTGCACCATAACACAGCACAGTGATAACTAAAATCAATTAGAATAGAGAACTCCATTGTATTTAATGGAAAACACCAATCTGCTTACCTGATGGACCTCGCATATCTATTTTCACATACAAGCAATAATGAACTAACCCCTCAAAATTTAACAGTCCACTTCCAAGGAGCTGTGTAGTGATGCAAATTTCCTACGCCATCAAAGTAGCATACTGGACCTATCAAAAGTATTCACCTGCTTGGAAGTTTCCATGTTTTAGCGTTATTCAACACTGAATCACAGTGAATTTAATTTGGCTCACTGAAAAACAAAAGACTTATGTCAAAGTGAAACAGATCTCTGTAAAGTGTTCTAAATTAATTACAAATATAAAACACAAAATCATAGATTGCATAAGTCTTCACTCCCTTTATTTTGACACCACTAACTCATCACTGGTGCAGCCCATTGGCTTTAGAAGTCACATGATTAGTTCATTGGAGATCTCCTGTCTGGAGTTTCAATTGATTGCACCTGGAAGGTCCAACTTGTAGTTAGTCAGTATACTGGCCTGGCCTACTCACTGAAAACCACAGAACACAAGTGAAAAAAGAATGGCACAGCTGTAAACCTGCTAGAGCAGGCCATCCGCACAAACTGGAAAAGACAAGTGAAGGGGACACCAAGAGACCTTTGAAAGCTCTGAAGGAGTCAAAAGCTAAAGTGGCTGACATTGGTCAGACTGTGCTGACCACCACTGCTGCCCAGGTGCTTTACTAGTAGCAACTTTACTGGACAGTTGCAACGTGAATGAAAACGCACAAGACATCTCTGCAGAAGGCATGTGGGAGACCCTGGAGTCAGCTAGAATAATGTTCTGTAGTCTGATATGACCAAAATGGAGCTTTGTGGTCATCAGACTAAACAGCATGTTATAATGCACATTATCATAGACACCACATACCCAGCGTGAAGTACACTGGTGGCAGCATCAGGCTGTGAGGATGCTTCTCTGTAGCAGGCTTCTGAAGGGAAAATGAAGGCAGCAAAATGCAGGGAAGGTAGGACATTAGAACAATCTAGAAGAGAACAGGCCACTCAGCCCAACAAAGCTCACCAGTCCTATCCACTTAATTCTTATAAAATAGTTCTACTCAATGATGGCACCGGAGAGTGACAACATTTGGCATGATGATTTGCACAAGCTAGTAAGAATTTCACTGGACTCCATACATGAGGCCTACAGCAAATTTCAGAGAAATTTGGACATGTGCATTCCTGCCCCTGAAGACATTTTCTTCTTCTTGTGTTAGAGGGCTCCATCTCCTGGCCAAAAGAAGGCAGTGCCAGCTCAAAGCATATGAGCACATATTTATATATGGGATTATTATGACACTTGTAACTTCTCTATCCCTTACCTGAAAAATCTAACTTGGAAGATCTATTTTAGAAGGTGGTATTGAATTTTACATTCATTTTCCATGTCAGTTATAAATTTACTTCATTTTTGCCGCAGCGTTTACTCCGTCACATTCGTCATTCCCCCTTTAACTACTTCGGTTTCTTTATAATCGCCAGTCCATAATACACGGTTGTTAACACAGTGACTTGCACTTTAGTGGCCTACTGATTGTAATGTCATCTCCGCCCAGTTCAGGTGACCATGCACTTTCTGGCACATCCCTGTAATGTGCACAGATTTCTGATGTATTGGGGTGGGGCCTGGGGGCAAGCAATAGCACATGATAACAAGCAGTGGTCACATGGGGATAAAAAACTGCCAAGCCAATATAACTTTGTTACACTCAGGTTGTCAATTCAGAGCGGAGTGGTGTTCCAGCCTGCCAATCAGAGTTTGGAACACACAGTCCTTCTGGTTCCTTGTGGCACCGTGACGAGGATTCTCTCAAGCTGCGAAAATGAGAAGGCAAAGTGCACGGGGATTGGCGGCGGTGGGGTAACATGAGACGGACAAGTACGGTACAGGCAAGCCAAGTCAGATTCCACTATAAAAAAAGCTTCTTCTCCATTACAGTTATTTAAATAGACTAGTTGGACCCTGGCTGATATTTCACCCTCTATTTCTTCCCATCGACTGCCACTTTGTGTGAAGACTGGGACCAGCAAGGGACAAAGGAGGCTTCTGGGAATCAACCGATTGCTTCCAAGGAGCCTTTTTTCCTATCTCTCTGGTTGCACCTGCAATCTCCTGAACTCCAATTGCTCTCTCTGTGCGCCCCCCTCCCCAGCTGGACACAATGGATGATGTATGGGTGGTCTCGCTGTGCCTCATCCTCCTTGTAATAGTGGCAACTATCATCTCGAGCATGAAGAAGCCAGATGAAGGGAAGAGTAAAGAGAAAGAGGTCAGCTCTTCCCATTCAGTACTGAGCTCCAGTGCCCAGGGTGGGAAGCACCTAGAAATTTCTGACGATCAGCTGAATGCCTACCTGTCACGTTTAACTGCTGTTGTGTACAGTAGTGGCACGGGTAGAGCCTCTGAGCAGCATGTGGCACCACGGGCACCAACCTATGCAGCACCAGCTGAGGACATCTGGCAGCGGAGCCGCCCTGCACCACAGGTAAGCTGCATGCGAAGATAAGCGCCAGCTTATGAGGGTACAGTGTCACTCATTTTGCCTGCTGGGGTATAGGATGGGGCACCACCAAACTGCATTTCTTCTCCCCCACCAATATCTATCCATGCCACATGCAGAGTCAGTTAGGGTCAGGATTGAGTTACACATATATGGCATCCACACCAGGTCTGCTCTGCATTCTCAGTGTGTCTGCACCACATCAATATCATGTATGTACTTTGATGATGCCAGAGGTGACCAGACGCTCTGTGTCTCCTGGGACAACTCCAGTTTAGGTGTCCCAACATAGAAATCTTTGATTTGTTCCACATTTTAAAAGTTGATCATTTCTTTTTGCAGTTTATGATACAGACATTCAGCTACACAAGTTTTTTTTCTTCACATAGTGCCTTGTACACCAGTGCACGACGTTTAATCTCCAATCTATCAGCTCAGAACTGTCATATTTTGTTACATTTTTCTTGGGGTTTCCCAAATAATTCAATTTTGACATTTGCTTTTGTTTGAAGGCTTCCTTCAAATGTTATTAAATGAATACTCCACCCAAAAATATTTCGTTTATGTTCCTTTCCCCATGTAGTACTTATGACTGAGAACATTTTTTAATCTCATATTTTCATGCATAATAGTGTTTTAAAAAAGTTTGACATAATACAAGTCAATGGTGACCAATGATGCACAATGGCAAACATGGAAAACCATCAAAAACCACATATTACTCGTATCACAAAATTCACACATCAGTCATATTTATTCTTTTGCTATAATATTGTTAAATTGATACTTCCAGAAAAATCTGCACACATTATAAACAGGAAATGCAAGTCACATGGGATTGTCTTTTTGAATTTAAGCCCCCCAGAAGACAAAATTCATTATCTTCAATTCAAAAAGACAATCCAGATACATGGGGATTTTTGATGGAAGATGTCTTTGTTTTGTCCTTTTTGGTTACAGCACTATTCCTAGCTTTGACTTTAATTCATTCATGAGTAAAATAACAACATTGAGTTGGGCACCACTTTGTTAACCCCATATAATTTGACAGTTTTTTGTGTAAATAAATGTGTAGTCTGCCATGGAGATGTCTTTACAGTCGCGAGTCCAAACAGAACCAAAGTAGGTAACTGGTTTTCCAGTTTATAAAGGAAGATGGTAGGAAGGGGCAGATCTAGGCGGAATGAAACCGGAGATGACATCAGTGATGGTAGGACTGTCAATCACCTGGTCTGCAGAGGGAGAAAGTGAGAAGGGATTAGCAAACTGTGCCAGCCCCTGGCTTTGCGGGTAACTACATTTACTAGAGCCTCCTGAACTGCTCAGTTCACCGGCAGATTCTCTCATTGGCTCAAGGCACAGCTACAGCAATCCCAGCAGCAGTGATGTCAGAGTGGCCCCACCTCCTGGGGCTCCAACCACAAAGCACATGGAATTTTAGAGCATTTAAGCAGACAGAACATAAACATCAAATCATAAAGATAACACAAATTACATAGAAATATGAACAATCCACCTTAATAAAAGGTCAAGTGTCTGGTTGTCTGTCCAGTTGCTAGAGTGTTGTATTGTGTGCTAACACCACTAGCAAGAGAACAAATCAGAGATATAGTAGAGACCAACAGGAGGAGAGGAAGTAAACATGGCGGTAGAAGTGCTTTAGCTAGCAACTATTTGCCTACTATTATTTGATAAAATCCTTAACTGTTTGGACACTGAATGCCAATGACATAACTTTGTGTGGTGGGCAACGGAAGAGTGGAAAAAAAAAAAAAAACTGATGCACACATCATGAAACCAAAGATCCCAACATAATCAGACTACAGTCACAAAATCAATGGAGTAGCAAACACCACCACATTTTCCCAGCAAAAAGCTTCCACTATAAAAGTAGTCAGTTCAATGAGTGACGCCAAGAGGAAGTAGTGAGAGCGGGCGGCTGTGTCCGAAGAGGGAAAGACCGCCATGAGGGAAAGGAGTTGGCTGCATATGTTTATATCAGACCAAATGGACAACCCATGTGTCAAATAAAAAACATGAGGTCTACATTGATTACTTAGATTTCAACCCATTTTCGAAGTTAGCACAGCTAGTAATAACAAAAAACCAAAGTAAACATAAGCTAAGGAATAAAGCCTTGATGAAAAACAACAAGTCAATACATTGTGTATTCAAGATAAAACACAAAATTAAAAAGGAAGCCAGGCACCACATGTTGGTTGAATCAGGACACTCTGTTAGCTTCTGCACCCATCTGTGTCAGGTGAATGGTACAGTTCCGAATGGCTTCATTATTCATGTGCTTTTCTTGGTCATTTCATGAACACTCATTTTGGAGACTTCTGGACCCTTGATTCCTAATCTCTTATGGTGGTTGTTTTCACTGCCATTTTGCTCCTCCCATTGTTAGGACAGCTCTCTGTTGTTAAAGGGCATGTCCTCAAAGATCCTGAACCAACAGGTTAAAAGGTTGCCATTCTAGGCATTTCCTCATCAGAGTGTACGATTTCCAAAAGCCTTATTGAAGATCAGTCCTTGACTTGTACCTGAATTTCTGATCCTTGTTTTGGTAACTGTGTAGCAGTCTTCTCAACTTTGACCCCTTTAACTGGTTTTGACTACGTCTCCTTTAAAAAACCTTCATTTCTAGTGCACTAGCAGAGCAGGTACAGAGTGATCTACAGTAGGTCCAAATCTGTGCCACATCTGCATGGCTACCTTACTACTGTGGATGACCTTTTCACTTCACAAAATCCTGGCACCCATGGACTAAAGAAAATCTGCAGTGCCAGAGTACTGTTTATAAACTAACACTTGGCAATTAACTTCAAGGAGCATGGTAGTCGGTCTTGATGATTTGGAACTTAGTGCTACCCTCTGCAACTGAGTTTTGCTCTTCCTAAATGGCAGGCCCCTCAAAGTGTCAGCATGTCTTCCTCCATATAGATCTTCAACACTCACAGGGAAGTGTGTGATGTGACCCGCCATCTTTTAAATGGGGCACCTGTAAGGAAAACAAACACAAGACTGGGAACACACCATGGCTGAAACATGATAGCCATTTTTGTGTTTGTTTTTTTTTTGTTGGTAAACTGCCGCATGGCATCAGTCCTCCTTTGGCAATCCTCCAATGTGGACACAGCTTATTCAGCAACTGAATTGTTTTCTTGGTGGTTTCTACTATGTTATTCCTATAAACACAATGACAGACCCTCTGTATGAAATGTGTTTAATAAAGGCACCATTATTGTGTGTAGTTTAGATATAGCAAACCAGCATCAGTTTACACACGCGGGCAGACAATTTTGTGGCAGTGCCAGTTTGGGTCTTTAGTAGGAGACTGAGTAGTTTTATCTGGTCAGGTGCCATTATTACTGGTATGCTGCCCGTAAGTTTCATTCCAAATGAATTCTCAGACACAATTTTTTGTAAATGGTGAGATTCAATTCAAGTCAGTTTTGTTATGTTTGAGCCAGGGTTCCTCTTCTGGCTTATGCTTAAAAATTTTTTTGTTCATTTTGGATTCTTTATCATCATTTATGTGATTATGTTGTCAATATGTCATGTCAGTTTTATTTCATTATTTAGTTTCCATGTGCATTATCTTGCTCTCCTATGTTTCTTGTATTTTGTGGATGGACCCCCTAACAGCCATGACCACCAACATCTCCCTGCAACTAACCACCCACCCAAATTATAAAGGCAAGCTGGGAGAGCTAGTTCCTTGTGATGCACTGAATGCACTTTGAAGAATTTTGTGTGAGAAGTACTGCTTCTTATTCATATCCATCCATCCATTTTCCAACCCGCTGAATCCGAACACAGGGTCACGGGGGTCTGCTGGAGCCAATCCCAGCCAACACAGGGCACAAGGCAGGAACCAATCCTGGGCAGGGTGCCAACTTATTCATATATTTTATATAAATAATATGCTAGGGTCTCTCTCTCTGTCACACAAGAATTTCTGGGACTAAAACCTTGATAAATGGTTTTAATCAAAAGTTTATGACCCGATAACATTCTTGAAATTCAAACAATTTCATGTAGCAGCATCCTCAGCAACTTGACCTGTGGTCATGAGTTTACCTAAAAATTTCTCAAGGGACACAGCACAATGGCTGACCCTGCGCTCTGTCTACCAAAGGTCATGTAAGAATTCAATCTCCAGTCGGGGATTATTAAGGTATATATTTAAAAAAAATTAATTTATTTATATATATATATATATATATATATATATATATATATATATATATATATATATATATATAAAATATTGCTAAAGCAAGTGAAATGGCAGAAAGAAAAAGAAGAGCAGCAACATCTGATGAGCATCAAGTGAATCGCAAAAGGCACATAAGTGATGAAGATTTTATTTTTATATGGCGTCCTTCACCGAGGACAGGCACAGACGTATGACAAATGCAAAGGAAATGTACAACTTTACTAACTACATAATGAGTGCATATAAAGACACAGATTTGTTTAAATAAGCAGGAAACAAAATGGTTCAAAATTAAGTATCATAAATGGATCCCAGCAACATCTGACATTGATTAATTGTTTAATTATGGCCAGTTGACAATGGAGGACAGGAAAACAAAAACTCAGAAAGCAGCATCAATGGGAAAAATAACCCTGAGGGTTTGGAGTCCATGGTTAGTAAGCACAGACAAATGTCAGTAATGAGATGTGCAAACAGAAATGGCTACTGGGGTGGGGGGGGGGTCACACACACACACCCCTTCATATGCTTTATGTACTGTAAACCTGATGAGCAAGAAAGAAAGCCAATTTTACACAATGTGAGACAATATTCAAACTCCTCAGCTTGTCTTAGGACTCTGCAAATGTGCAGACCTCAGGGTGATACCTGATACAGCAGACTTGAGATCCGGCAGATCAGATGAAGGTCACACCGTTCTTCTGCCAGGGGCCGAGCTGCTTGCTATTTGTCAGAAGATGCAGCAGTGGCGGTGAAACTAATATTAGGGCACTATTCCTGGACTGAATGCTCATCCCTACCACAACAAGTCTTAGGGAGACACTTCAAGTGGCTTGTCACCTTAGCGCACTCCGTCACAAGGGGAAATGAGTGCTTTTCAAAATATGAGTCTAGAAATAAAAATGCCTCTTATCTAAGACATCTAGACTACTATCTACAGTGGGTTCAAAAAGTATGTCTGCACTCTCTATTGTGTTGTATATTTCATTTTAAATCAACAAATTAGTCATCATGAAAAAGTGACAAGTACTCAAAAATGTTAGCAAATATACTAAAGATTCAAACCTGAAATCTCTCCTTCCTAGACGTATTCGGGCCCTTTGCTGTGTCACTCCAGATTGTGGTCAGGTGCTTTAATTCTCCTTAGGATGTGTGGAGAACTTGACTGGAGTCCACCTGTGCTAAATTAAATTGATTTGATATCGTTTAGAAAATCAAATGTGGACCTGTGAATAGAAGGTCCCACAATTCATACTGCATGTCAGAGCAAAAACCAAGTCATGAAGTCCAAGAAACAAACTATAGATCTCCACAATCAAATTGTGATTAGGCACAGATCAGGACAAGGGGATCAAACTATTTCTAAAGCTTTGAATGTTCCCAGGAGCCTGGAGAACTGTGAAATGGGTGAAGTGTGGAGACACCAGGACTATTCCTAGAGTTGGCCATCCAGCTAAAATAAGGGACGGGGCAAGAAGGGCCTTGGTCAGAGTGGTGACCAAGAACCCAATGGTCACTCTAACACAGTTGTAGAAGTTCTCTGCTGAGATGGAAGAACATGTCAGAAGGATGACCATCTCAGCAGCACTCCATCCATGAGGTGTTTATGATAAGAGTGGCTAACTCCTGCTTGGAGTTTGGCAAACTGCATTTAAAGGACTCTGAGAACAAAGATTCTTTGGTTTGACAGGACAAAATCTGAACTCTTCAGGCAGAACTTCAAGCACTATGTCTGGTGAAGGCGGCCCTGCACATCACCTGCTGCCAAAGCATGGTGACAGTCTCATATTGTAGGGGTACAGGGACAGGGAGAATGGTCAGAATTAAGGGAGGGATGAATGCACACAAAGAGAAATCCTTGAAGAAAACCTGCTCCAGAGTGCATGCCACCTCAGACTAAGGCGACTGTTCACCTTTCTTGTGACCTGATCATCTAATTGTCTCTCTCATTGTAGGTGAAACCCACGCAGCCCAGCGATATTGAGAACATCCTGTCTGAGATCGGTAAGTTACCTATGTTGCAATACATACTCCATCACTCTTATAAACTGCATATTAGAACAGGAACAAAATCAAAAGACAAAACCTGCAACTCTAAAAGCCAAACCAAAAGTCAGAAAAATCACAAAATCCCCAAAACAGTACAAATCAAGTAAACTCTAAACACACACTAGATTTGAATTCTTCAGCTAAAAACTGAGTGACATTGCTCAAAGCGTGTTAAATTCCCCCAAAAATTAAATGAAAATGCTAACCACAACAGTTTTGGCCTTCCATCCACACCGAAGACACTTTTGACTGCTGAAAGCAAGTCATTTAAAAAAAATGCACTCTGAAATGTAGTTCTAGCATAGCAATAAGGGTCGGGGAAAATGAAATTTGTTGAAAACGCTGAAGACACAGACTCCAATCAGACACAGACTTTAATTGTGCTGCATCTTTGCTGCAAGATTGTCCATTCCTAACTTTTTTGTATCAGCCAATGGCTACTACATCTTGAAATGTTTTAATATTTAGTTGTATTTATTTTTTGCCTGGTTCCCAGTTTATATCTTCCAAGGCTTTTGAAACCTTTCAATCATTTGTAACCTTTAAAATAAGTTGGACTTTATTATCTGTCCACACAATAAATATCTGTTTTCATTTTCCCACGATTGTTTTGGCATTTCCATTTACTTTGGATTTGTTCTGTAAACAAGCCAGCACTTGTGACTGAAAAACCATGTCTGAACAACAAGGAAGATTTATACATTTGTGACATTTTGCAGAGGATGACAGATTTTTAGGAAACCTGAAAATGCTTGTGCGGATGGTAAACGTTTACAACGAAAATGTCATTTTTAAGTTTATCTGTGACAGTGTGAACTAAGTCTCAGAGGTATACTTTGTACAATTTCCTTTTTAAGCGTGTCTGTCTTTTTCTCCATTGTTTTCATCAACAGAGCAAGCAGTACAGGAGACGGTCGATTCTGAAATTGTGCAGCTGAGGAGAAGGCGAGAGGCGCCGGGCATCAGAGGACACACTGAGATCAGGTATCGGGGCAGACAGACACTGGCCAGCATTAGGGTGGAACTATGAGTGCCTCTAGTCGGATATCATTGTGCTATCGAAGTTCTTAAGCTTTATGAAAAATCTGCATTGATACATTCAATAGGTATCCAGTATTTTTAAAGACTACACATTTTTTAAAATGAACTGTTAAATATACATGCTTTCATACATTCCAAAACCCACATAATCCAATTCAGTGTTACAAAGGAGTCAAAAAATCAATGCGGGCTGGATGCCAGCTCATCACAGAACAGTCAAAAAATGTGTAAATAAAATTTTTATAACTCATAGTATGGAGTTCAGACATGCAAAATGAAAGGGGATATAAATAGAGTGGAAGCATTTGAACTGTGGCTGTGGAGAAGGGTGGAGAAGATCAGTTGGATGGATAAATTATCTAATGAAAAGGTGTTGGAAAGTACTGGCGAAGAAATAGTGAGAAGGCAGCCCACAAAAGTGGATGGGACATTTACTAAGAGGAGATGAACTGTTGAAAATAGTGCAGGAAGGCAAAATAGAAGGAGAGAAATCAAGAGGAAGGCCAAGGCAAGATATATTGTATTACCTGAAAAACAGTAAATCATACCAAGAAATTGAAAGAAGAGCAGAGGACAGAGTACAATGGAAGAACTGGTGATTGAGAGACCTGCCTTATGGCAGACAACTAAAGAAGGAGAAGAATTCCTACTGGAGTTAGTCTTCTGTGCATCAGACAGCAGTGAGATTCGCCGTCAAGTCTCCAATTTCCATAAGTAGAAAGTAAAAATGTCACATCAGCACTTGAATTTTCCACTTATTACACGGCTTTGCTCTGTGGTTGTGCTGATGCATTTTTAAATAAAATTCCTTTTTGTTGGAAGCTAAACAGCACAAACAATTTGGCTCTCTTTCAACTTATGGAATCCATTTTGGGTATAATCCAAAGTCAAACAAAATAAGAATTAAGGCATCGTCCCAGAAAGTATTCCACAATGTGACTGAAACTGGGCACCCAACAGGCTGTCCTTAAATCCTGCATGTCACTGCTCTTGAACAGAAGCACTCAGACTGACGGCTGGTGAGCTTCAGCGGCAGTACGTTTTCTTTATTACTAATTCAAAAAGTAATTTCTTTTTTTTTTTATTGCAGAGAGCTCAATTTTTAAAAATCCTAAACCTGAATTGTGAATTTTAATACATATAAATTGAAGGGGAAGTACTCTTTCATGATTTTTATTTTTAAACCATTTTCACATACATCAACAAAAACGAGCTGACCAGCAACATCATTGGTTTACCTTTGAGCTGAGGAAAGAACTGAAAGTCCCAAGAATCACTGTGTCAATTAGGGGACAGTCTGGAGATGCACAGAATATGTGGCATTCATGTGCTACCAAAAAGATGGAAAATAAGAGTTGACAAGTCAGAAATTCCAATTCTACCAGCTCATAGCTACAGTTGAACAATTCAGAGAAAACAAAGCCACCCAAATTCTCCAAGTTGTAATTTGATACTGACCTTTGACCTTAGTACTGCAAACTGTCTAAATTAAAAAATATAACTTGGTCAACCAGAAATGCATTTTTTTTTGTGGTTGAATTGCCTTACAAGTGAAGTAATATATATTTTATATATTTAGTTTACTCTGTATTTTTATGAAAATACAGAATTTACCTTGAATTTGTTTTCATTTTTTGCAGCCCAATTAACAAATGAGCAGCTGGCTCTCAATACCCTGAAAAGCCCAATCAGAAATTCTCACAAATGCACTGAACATGGGAATGTGAAACATCACAAGTCAAAGCTCCAAAAACTGATCGCAACAATAGCTCACACCATCAAGATGATTCATGGGATTTTGACTTCATCCGCTAGCTCAGTATCAGACTGGGACGTCACCCGTCCACCCTTTTTTTGCAGATTTATATGAAAACGCTGCAGTGTTTCACACTGCAATTTTTTCAAAGCCTCCAGAAGAAAGAATATTTTTCAGTATTAAAAGATTGAAAAAAATATAACTGTCCCCCTTCAATTAACTGTCGATTTTTATTAATCTCGCCTCCTTATTTCTTTTCTAAAAACACTTTAAACAAGCAGTTTTCAATCATGACACTCAGTTGTAAAAGGCAACAAATTAGCTTCTTCTTAGCAGTAAATGTTGTATAACTGCTGCTGTTGTTTTCATTGAACTGTTATGCTAGACACACCACCAAGAAGAATTTTACGGCAGTGACCAGGAAAAAAGACGTAGTCAACAAAAAAAAAGTCAAAGCCAGGGTGTCAATTAACATCATAACCAAATGCAGAACAACAAACGAGAGTCAAAGCCAGAAAAACTATTGATAAAGAGCTTTGGGAAGAGTCAAAAGCATGTATGAAAAAGTGTTTTATTACTTCTGAAGAGGAAATGCTTCTTTCAACAACCTTTTAAATCAAACACATCTTTTAGTCAAGAGTCAAAACCTCTGAGGACATATCCCTAAACAACAAGGGTGGTTGCCCTAACAGCAATTAAGACAAAATAGCAGCACTCAAAATAGTGACAGAAATGATCCAAATAAAACACCAGTAAATGTAAATTTTTAAAATTGAATGCAGAATCAGATTCCTGGGTTAGGAAACTCCAAAAAATGAAGGGCTAGGAAGATACGGCAAAAAGCTGAAATACAGCATCCTAACTTGCACAGTCATTAAAACCCATGTCCTATACATCAACATTAGCCAATCAGGAGATACTTGACAAACAACATTAACAGCCAGCTATATGAGAGGGGTGGAGCATTACATGATGTGGTTTGAATTCAATTCAGATTTACTAAGTGTGCGTGCATTTGACACAAGGCTAGATATGAATTTGACATTCTTATAAGTATTGGATAGAAGAAAGGACAAGAACCACAGATATATTTGAAAAAGAAAAAAAAAAAAACAATGCCAACGACACACTCACTTGCACACTGGTTTCAATCTGCGGATCCTGTTGCTTCCATCAGGTTGTCTCAGCACCAGCGACTTGAAATTACATAAAAGCCTAAGCTTTACACACTGTACACAATCAGCAGCATCCAGTCTTGTCTTTTCCCAAATAGGAAAAATGTCAGACGCATAGGAGGGCACTTGGTGGAGTTCTTAAAGTCTATCCACAAATTCAATGGAGGGAACACTAGGGACATTTTATTTTTATTTAAAAATTCAGTTTAAATATCACATTCTATTTGGACATGGAAGGAGGCTTGTGATGTTGTGGAAAGTGGACCATGCAATGGAGGTGTTGGGGACTGCTGAAACAGACCACTCTTTATAACGCCATATAAGTTTTAAATTAATAAGAACATACAACTTTTCCTTGTGGGTTTAAGAATAAAATGGAATTAACATTTCATTTCCCAAATGTTCTCCCTAACAGTAACAATACATTATGCTGTGTGATATTCAGGAAATTGATGTTGCATGTGTGGCCTTCACTCAGTTTGACCATGTTTTATTTACCATCGTCAAGCAGTCTGTCCCTTTGTATTTACCAACAATATTTTTCATTTTGCAATTGCAGGACTGAAATATTAACTCACCCGGAGTTCAGCGGAGATACCCACTCAATGCCACCATCATAAAAGTGGAAACAAAAGACTAGAAGGTATTGAAGCAAGCCTCTCTCATCTCACTCGGTAATGGAAGGACCTCCCTGTTTTATATAAAAAAAATAAATAAATAAATAAATAAAAATAAAAAAACAGAATGGTGATGTGCTTTACAAGAACTTGGGCCCAGCAAATGTCCGTTTCATCCTCTCTGTCCCCTTCAGGTCATTGTCACTGCCTTATTCTCCCACCTGATCACATTGTTTTTTATTTTTCAGACGGGATGCCTCTCTACACACTAGCAGCAGAGACGATGTGGATGTGCAGAAAACTGAGAAGGTGTGGCTGATCCTTCCCCAAGTTGCTTAATGCCAGACGCAGTTTTTAGATGACATGCCTTGTTTCCTTCTGCTCCTGGACCTGAACTGGCTGGGACAAATGACAGCACGGCCCAACGTCAGGTGCTGGTACTATATAAAGATTTATTTGATAGTCTGTGTACAAGAGAACAGAGAGAAAGAGAGGCAACAGACATCCAGGCATGAAGAGGCTGCACCTCCTTACCTATCCAACTATGTTTTGATCCTCCAATACGATGCCATCAATTTCTGCCAGCTCTCACCAGTTGCTTTTTTTTTGGTAACACTAACAGCTGCTCCTCTCCTTTCTCAGGGCTTATTATTCATCCTCAGGCAGTTAACTGCAATCAGTTAACTTCCCAGATTCCCTGACCCTTATAATATGCCTCCTGAGATTCTAAATCATATGGAAAATTGGACAGTTCAGTTATAGTGGAAATGTGTACAGCATACAACTTTACAGCTTTAGGAATTTCCTCCATATGTCTAGCTAACTATATACATTATGTATACATTGAGTCTGAAAAATAATAATTTAATTAAAAATATCAATTCATATAGCAGAAACAAAATGAGATGTGCTTCAAATGAGAGGGAGCTTGCATTACACACATGGCATAACTAACAAGTAAAACAGACTGCAGTAGACACTCTGGTAGGCATATGTGTTCAATGGCTGCCCTTGACTGAGTTTAGGTAACCGTATTACATTTCACCACACACGTCTCTTCGTTAAGAGTAAGCAGGGCACTGCCCCATATCTGCCAAGAGATGGCATGGTTGTGCAAAATTTAAACTCGTCTCAAACATTAACACTATGGAAAAGTTAGAACAGTTTAAGAACAGACCTCTAGAGCCCAGCAAATCATATTGTTAAGCAAATTCTTAGTCATGATTCATTTTTTCAATTTTCAATGACATGCTCAATGCAATTAATAATCTAGAAAAATATTTTGTGTTGGAGTAGATGAACTTTTCTTTGTGCTTGGCAATACTCTTCCGTTTTCTTTTAGGTTGCTCACTGTCCTTAGAAGGGCGGTTTGCCGACACCACACTGCTTGGAATTTATACGACTTTAGCAGGCTTGCCATTTTAATAGGCACCCCTGCAACTGGCACTAAAGCTGCTTTTTTGAATTTACGGAATTCCAGCTCGTCATCCAAGCATTACAGTACTGTCAGGCTTATATTTTGACTAACAAGTAAAGGTGACTAACCAAGAAAATGCAACAACAACAGTAGCTCCTGTCAGGATACGCTAGGCCCAATAGTGAATCTTCAGCCTGGATTTAAAAAGGTTAGACAAAATGACATGCAGGCCTTTTCTTACCCAAGCAAGAAGATTGTTTCACAGCTTTTGAGGACCTGTAGCTAAAAGCTTGACCTTCCACTGTTTTATTAATCTTTTCGTTCTTTAGTAGACTAGCATCTGAAATTCAAAATGCACACTCCAGTTTGTGTGTAATAAGCTCAGATAAATATGTAGGGCCTAGGCCATTTACAGGTTTTATGCGTAAGGAGAAGTATTTTTGAAATCAGTGTTAAAATTAACTGGAAGCCACTGTAAAGACTTAAGGACAGGAGTTAGGCAGTTGAATTCCTACTTCTAGATAGGATTTTTGCAACAGCATTTTGAATTAACTTGGGAGGTGTCAAAATGAGAACCTGAAGGTGCTAATGAATACACATCTTTTGCATTGATTTTAATTGACTTACTTTTTCAGATTAAGAATGCTTAATTGTTGTTGTTTTTCTTCAACAGTAGCCAAACAACAATAGAATGCAAAGCAAACCAGCAGATGGCTGGCTAACCTGATCCTGTTTGCACTTAGATGTCCATCACAAAATATCTGTTTTCATTAAATATTTGAAAAAAAAATTTAGATCTGAGAAATAAATAGCTGCTGTGGTTTACAAAACATTTGGATGGTGTTCCCAGAAAAAGAGAAATCAACCTTTTTGGAAATGTCTGGTGTGATAGATTGAGAGTAGTAACAAGAAATAAAATTAAGAGTTGATATCTAGTTAAAAAATGGCTGGAGGAACAGAGTTTGAGATCCCAGAGTTAGTTGGCCATCTTTTGACACGTTTTACATTACTTTTGGATACTCTAAGAAAAAGAAACAATTGGGAGCCGTTATCTTGAACACACTAGTCATTTGTAATTAAGGCAAGCAGATTTTGTTCAATTAGCAGCAATAATCATTTATAAATTAAGAATGTGGCTAAACAAAAAATGGCAGTTGCTGTGGCCTTCCAGAATCTAAATTAAGAAAGTTGCTGAAATTAAAACCTGTGGCCTTCCAGGACCTCAGTCTGATTTCCCCGAATTAACCGAAAATTGATGATTTGCACAGCCTGTAAATATCACACAGCACTAGTCAATTCTACTACAAATTCAACATCCACCAGGACATTGCTGAGGTCTGCACCCTCTTACCTCCAATAAATAATAACTACAATATTTAAGGACATATTTCAACGTCTTTTTATGATTATCAACTTGAAATTCCTCTGGTTTACTGTTCATTTATCCTTGCATCCAGCTGGGAGCATTAGTCTCACGATTGGACCAGGTCCAATGCTGGTAATGAGACTGGAAAGGATGTTCCAATTACTGTGTCACCTCAAAGCCACAACTGTGGTAAAATAACCACAACAAGAACTAAAACGAATCACAACACAAATAATAATGTTGTACTTAACCTGTATGGGGGGAAAAAAAACAACATTCAGTACAATCCAAGGTTAGGATCAGCAGAGACCCACTATGAAAGTCAAATATGGCAGTTAGCGGGGGTGCCCTCAGTGCCACTTTTCTACTTCATCAGGGTTTATCCTGGCAGAGACAAGACATGTTTTCTTATAAACTAATACAGCACAATAACAAAACACAAAAAAGTAAGCAATGTAACTTTGAGATAATAAGTTAAATATATATCAAATAGTATTACACAAGCTAGCTATTTAGGAGTTCAAAGCTTATTAAATACACAGACCAAAGTAACATACTGTACCAGATGCTGTTCTGCATTGCTGCCTATAATCCAAATGTGCATTTTTCTGTGTGTACATCATCTAATTTGCAAAATGTGTAATTTGTATTCTAGCTGTAGATGTGTTATGGTGTTCTGGGAATACACTCAGTAAAGAACACTGCTCAGAAATATACTGACTTGACTTTATTCAGGAATGTAACAACTTTTCCTCTTAGTTTATAGTGATGGCTACCCCTTCTCCATCCCACTTCAGACTCACAGTCTGTATTTCAACCATCCAATCACCATCACTCCATAGGACTCTCTTTTAAATTGACCTCAACATGGAAGGCCTACTTCCATTCTGCCCGCTGTGTTTTAGGTGGACAGGTTATTACAGATCACTGGCAGAGATTCAGGACTTTAAAAACACAAGCAATCTTAGATTTCACCTTTAGAGAGTTTTTCACACCAATACCTGTAGAAAAAAATAATGTCCCAACTGTTATTGAGATTTCATGAAGAGACTTTTATCAATTTACTCCAAGGCAATGCACCTGTAAATTGTGTGTTACAGTGGACTTGTGCTTGACTGCTGTGCTTGCAAACCTGTAAGTGATACAATCACTGAAACCCGTGACAGTGATATAAAAAAATCAGGGCTCATAGCACTCTCAAGTCTGCAGGTGTTCAGTTCATGCTACGCCATGGGTTTCTGGGCCTCACTTTTCTCTGATACCACCACCACCACGACCACACACTGACGTTACCACCTTCCTATATGGGTGCTAAGTTTTTGGCATACCCATATTGTTCCTTATCTCCTCTTTTTGCATCTGACATAATTTCTACATCAGCTAATATATTCCAGTCTGGTGGTCCATGCAAAACTGAGAGTCTAAGACTCTTCAGTTTTCTTCAAAATTTCTCAAAAGAAAAAAAAAATGGGAGAGGCAGGAATACTTTTGGTGGTACCATGCTGCAGACAACTCAACGGACTGCTGGTGTGGTGCCTGCATCTATAAATGGGAATATGTGGTAATGAGGCTCCAGGAGTGCCACCTCAGAGGAGAAGTACCACTGCCAGCCAGCCACACTACATAATAACTAACTATGTGTGTAGTTTGCAAACATATACAAGCATCATTACTGCAATATTTGGCACAAGTAAAAATTCAGAAGTAAATATGACTTTTGGTGAATATCGGTTCAAATGGAAACTTGGCATTGAGCTTAGCATTTGCAATAATGTAGTGACTGCGTGTCTTCAGTTTACCACAGAACTGTGTATATATGCATGTTACAGCTTCAGCTCAAATATGGGGTGTGGGGGCTGTTGTCTTAGCCGGCAATATGTTCAAGAAATGCTCTTTAGTGTGAAATGTTAATTTTCTTTTAAAAATGGCAAATTAAACATCTTTCTGTAAATTTTCAAGTTATTTTTTCCTTATCCACATTTATGCCTTAACTGCAAAATAAATCAAGTGGTGTAAGGTCTACACACAGCATAGTCATCTTCGACTGAAAGCACCGATCAGCATCTATTGTCCATGCTATGTGAATGTATGCATAAAGTGCAATCAGAAAGTATTCAGACCCCTTCACTTTTTTCACATTTTGCCATGTTGTGGCCTTGTACTAAAATCATTTCACTCATTTTTCTCTTATCAAGCAGTACTCAATAACCCAGAATGAAACAGCAAAAACAGGATTTTAGAAACCTTCGATGATTTATTAAAAATAGAAAAACTGAACAATCCCATTGACAGACATATTCAGACACTTTGCTGTGACTCTTGACATTTGGTTCAGGTGCATCCCATTCTATTGATCATCATTGTGATATTTGGAGTCCACCTGTGGTAATTTCATTTGATTGGGAATGATTAGGAATGCCACATACCCATCTATAAAAAGTCCTACAGGTGAGTAAAAACCAAGCCATATGAATGAACGAATTGCCTGCAGAGCTTAAAGGCAGAATTGTTTTGAATCACAGATCTTAGGAAGGCTGCAACACTGAATGCTCCCAAGAACACAGTGACCTACTGTATATAATTCTTAAATGGAGTTTGGAACAATCACATCTCTTTCTAGGGTTGGCTGCCAGACCAAACTGAGCAATCAATTTTGGAAGAAGGGCCAGGGTAAGACAGGTGACCAAGGACACAATGGTCACTCTGGCTAAGCTCCAATGAACCTGTGTGGAAACAGAAAAAACATCCAGAAGGACAACCATCACCACAACACTCCACTGATCTAGGCTTTAGATCAGAATGGCCAAACAGAGTCCGCTCCTCAGCACAGGACACAAGAAAGGAATTTACAAAAAGGCACCTGAAGGACTCTCTGACTGTGAGAAACAGACATTCAAGTTTGAAGACAACAGTTTGGTCTGTTTAAGCCAAGCTAAAAAGTTTCATTGCTTGATGTAACTTTCCAAATGTGGGTAAGCTGTACATGTGGAACTCTACAGAGAAGGTAGACTAAAGCCTTATTTTTCTTGAGGCGGTTGCCTACATGTGAATAATGTTATACTTGTGGGGTGGTATAAAGCAGATAACCTAATGTTCATGCACACATCATAGTTAGCTATAACTGTGTAGCGTAGTTGAACCAAAATACTGTAGCAGGTTAACTTTCATAATGATACCCCCTAATGCAGTGACAGACAGCGGCGGGCACAACAGGCCTACGACTAACATTTAAAATACATGCTCAGCAAGCAAGATGGTAGCTGGCACCAGAGGAACACCATGCTAATGCTGTCCACACAAAGGTACTCCAACCAAAAATCATATTGTGAAACTGACTTTACAAACAGCAAAGCATTTGCACCACAACACCTGTAATAATTCAATATCAAAACATCACCACATCACAGGCACACACTACCATTTCTGACTACATATACTTTTACAGTGAAACAGTATTAAATAGGACATTGATGGTAAACTAGAATAGTAAAATAACTATTTTTTAACTTTTTCAGGAGGTTTTTCACCACATAAATAAAACTCTTAAACCTTCAGTCCAGTCCCAAAGGAATTTTGCAGGAATACAGACTTTTCACTTCAATTACAGATATGCTAGCCTGAGACTGGTGGGGCATCCTTTATATAACCAGGCAGATAATTTCAGAGCTCTTTGGCCAAATGCAGAAAAGCCTGGCTTCCAACTGCAGTTTGAATTTTAATGGCCAGGTATACACCGTGTGATTTTAAAAATTTGTGGTCAGGCGACTACACACACTATATGACAGAGACACCATTCATATGTGTACTCAAACTGTACGAGTATGTTAGGTCCGATTGACACGGCAAGACGGATTCATGCCGCGACTACTGTATAGATGTACATGGCCCTGACAAACAAACAGTTATACTCATTGACGTTCTGCAATAAAGCTTTCCCCATTATAAAAACAATATGGCCACATACTTCTCAAAATGCCAACAAAGAAAACTGCTTCCATGCGGACTCTTCTTGTACTATGCTCTGAAACTACAACGAAAAGGTGTAACTGAACATGTGGATGGTTGGAAAGGTCTGGACAACATGGTCTCTCTCTTTTACAGAAAGAAGTGGAGCTATATAATTTACCATTGTGTGCGTGTATTTCAAGTTCTTCCAGTAAATACTTCCTAAGACACTTTATTAATTGGTCATTTAGTTGTATGGATGTCGCTATATGATAGCTAGATTTTTGAAATCAAAAAGGTACAAATAATGAGAACAGCAGCAGCAATATCCAGTGTACAATGCTATTTATTAATCAAATAATAGTCACTTTGAATTATGCTGTTCATTTGTTTTACAACATGAAAACAATTGAGGATATAACAGGGTTTCGTGATCTTCTGTGCATCACAGTAATTATTATTGTGACTAAATGAACATTTAGTGGAAAACATCTAGTGAGACAACTCACACTACAAGACAGCGGACTAAAATTTCTGAAGGTCATACAACAGCTGAATCAAAGATGCAACTAGGCATCTCAACTCCTCACCTACTGTACATGAAACAACAGCGGATGAAGGTGAAATTCAGGCCCACTCAGGAAAGTTGGTGACTACAAATCAGACTCAAAATTGTTTCAAAAAAATCACAATGTATACCCGGCTTTAGACAAGCTCAGGCCTCAAGATCATAATGGGCAAAACGGAATGTATGCATTGGTGAGTTCTGAAAAGTCAATAAGGCCTGTATTATTTTAGCCTTCATATATAGAGAAAAGCCAAGCAAAATGACACCTTTTATTGGCTAACTAAAAAGATTACAATATGCAATTTTTCGAGGCAACTCAGGCCCCTTTTTCAGGCAAGATGCAATCAATCTTCATATATAAAAATGAAGATTTTGATATCAGTGCCAAATTTAACTGGAAGCCACTTCTTACCAGAGACTCCTGACTGAATACAGCCATGTCTTGAATGCCTCTCTATTGTGCATTCCTCTTGGTACAAGACAGGCATGAGAGGCTCACTTGTGTTACTATAAACTGCACAGATTCCTTCAGTATATATGTACTGTACACTTGTATTTATCAAAAAAGGGTGGATTGTTTTCCCCAAGATTAGTAGTATAAATAGTAATAAGTGTGTGCACACAAACTCACTCCTACACTCCAGAGCATATCCAGACTGCAGCAGCGGGCAGCAATCCAGGACAATCTTGCAATTTCTGGGAATGGGAGGAGAGTTTCCAGCCACACTCAAATGCAGGCTGGGGAGGAGAGTAAGTTAAGACAGCCTGTGCAGGAATCACAGCTGCTTCTCATTAGCTGAGGCCCCCATCACGAACACAAGAGATCAGAGGGAGAGAGGCTGCTCATTGTTTTTCTGTAATAAGTGCTCTCCACTCCCCTGACATATGCTTCGACCGGGAATTGCATTTATCTTCTTGTAGTGCTTTTGGTAATGCTACATTAAATGTGCCAGCAAACCACTTCTGAATTGAACTGCAGAAAGTTAATGCTGCCCGAGAACATGCTGTTATTTAGACAAGTAAATCAAATATGTGCACAAGTGTGTTGTGTGAAGATCTGGCATCTCCTCATAGTTCCTGGTTTACAAAGGAAGCAAAGACAGCTCTGTATACTATATTACGGGAGGACAAAAATGGCCAAAAAGCTTTACTGGTAGAAGCATGAGATTTGAACATGCAGCACAATTTCTTGACTGGACGTAATCTTTCAACAAGATCAGTTATAATATAAAAAGTCTTGTTATTTTTGTAGGTGACAAGTAGTAAAGGTCAAGAGAAATTTACTGTGTTTTAAGTTGTGAAGAGCAAAAAAATGAAATATTTTGTGCAACCATTTAAAATTCTTCTCGGGCATGAAAATACAAACTTCAATGTAGTCTGTACATGACAACAAACAAGAACTTAAAAAGCAAAAGGCCACATTTCATACAGTCATCCAAAATCTGAAAATATATAGTAATAATGATTACTTTCAGAAATTCCACTAAACATTTTAGGTCGGTTTTATAAAAGCTAGTGCACCACAAGTCACTACATACAAGATTAAATGGCTTCTAGCACTTAAAAATTCTACCAACATTGCCAGAATTCCTTTGGATTGAGTGATTTATTTCTGAATTATTGTGTCCCCATCCTCTCATCCTGACGCGAACATCACCCCAAAAGTGGTGAAATCTGGTTCTATACCAAAAAACCACAGCATCTCTCCACGAGGGTTTTACCATTTGAATACTGCTTCAAGACAGGTATCTAGCACAGCAAAGATTGCAAATGAACAGTTAAACACCGTACAAATAAGACATGTATTACAATTTTTAAACATTGGTCACTGCATCCTACAGAACCCCAGGAACCAAAGACAGTGCTCAAGATTAATTTTTGCATATCAACATTCCACTATTGCTTTCATTAAAAGTAGCACTGCTCCAAATTTAAAAGAAATTAAACCATTTTGATATGGAAGCCATACTGGAGGGATTACTTTTTGCCATGTAAGGGTTTCAGATCAAAAATGGGAGAGGAAAAAAAAAAAAAAAGTAAATAAAACCTCTGACATAAAGCACAGCTACTTAGAAACCAAACCAGACAACTTTCCCAAGCTGAAATGAATGGAGGCACCACTACTCCCGGACTTGACAGTGGTTTTTAAAACAATCCTTTTCCGAGTTAATTTTAGAACACCCTGCAGAAAATGGGATTGAGACAATGTAATGTTTTGTACATGCCTCAGAATAAAAAGTGCCTGATGGAGTTTCCTTTACCAAGATAATGCTACTGAGAAACAGAAAAACTATGTGATGCACAATAAACTTGTACTTACAAATCATTTTTTTTTATTTTTTTTTAAATGGTGGCACTGGAAGGATCCAAGATATTCTGGAAGATGTTACACAGGAAGTTTCTGGAATTGATTTTAGATAACTAGGTTAATTAGAATATTTAGAAGCAGAACATTACCATGTTTAGACAAGCACACTGCCTTCATTTCTTGATAACTTCTATCACCGGAGGGAAGAGACGCCTATGCTATGCATTTCCTCCACACTTTAATTTACTTCTACATTATATCCTCTCCTGTGTGGAACTTATATCTGATAAAGATTCTGCTATTAACAGTTATTTATGCAGTACATGTAGTTTAATTTGCAACTGTTGCATTGTTTCACACATAATATATATATATATATATATATATATATATATATATATATATATATATATATATATAAGCAGACTGTGTCTAGAGATGCAAAACTGATTAATCTTTGTTGCACAGTGTATTCAAACTGGCACGGTTACATAGAGCTTTGCTGTACAGATGTTAGTAATTTTAGGTAATGTGCTGCTTGTGAAACATTGTGATTCTTCAAGGGTTAACATAGCAGTCTCAAAACTGCTTAATCCAATTAAGGGTTACAGGAGTCCATAGCCAACTTCAGCAACACAGCACAAGGCAGGAGCCAACCCTGGACAGAACGTCACATCCACAGGTAAATATTGACAATAAAATCCTAGTTAAGTAGAAACTAGTTCTTCATTACATCACATTTATGTATTGACAACACAGGATGACAGCAGTTTAAATTAAGATGGATCATGATTATAACAAAAAGACAAGGCTATATTTTGTAAGGGCACAAATTAAAACAAACAAAGGCTATGATGAGAGACAACACTGTAGAACAAGAAACAGAGAGTCAGTACCCAAAACATTTCATGTAGTCTAATGAAACACACAAAATCAGAGTCAAAGAACACAAAAGAATTCATAACTAGAAATATAACAATAAGAGTCCAATTTTTTTTTGGTTTTGATTCATCCATGAACTAGGATAGTTATGAAGTGTATGATGGGGACCTTTATAACATAAGGATGTCGTGCATTGCATACTTCCAATCATCCTGGCAAACCTGTATCACAAACAGCAAACAATTGTGGCTCCCATAATAAAAACAAAATGGCACTGCAGTAATATTTCAAAAATAACTCCTTCAAAAACATCTAAAACAAAAAGCTGATCAGACCATTTAATTCCTTGACCTCTAAAACCCCTCAAGACAATTTCTCTATTATATGTACAGGCCAAAAAAAAAGTCTAAAATTATGTAAAACAAAGTCCACATGACATGACAATATAGGTGAACTATCCACAGAATGCTGTATATGAATTGATGGAAAGAATAAAAATAAATACGTAAAAATGAATGCATTAAACCACAAATACGGAACTCAGATTTGTCACCTCATTAAAGTAGTAGTAGTAGTTTTAACTATTTCGTTTTAAATAAAGGGAGATAATTTAGTCTAGTTTGGCCATAAATATAGAGTATGAACACAACATGCTAAAATCAACTGAACTTGGAGGCCCCAAATGAAAAAAAATTGAAATTTTATGTTAATCATTTTACATTATAATAGTTTAACTACAATAGGAGACCATTCAAAATTCGCTGGCAATTTAATAAGATCGGGCATATGAATGGATCAAATTTCATGAAAAGTCTATACAAAGATGAAATTAGGAGGAAATCATGATTTTCAAGTTCACATTTACTGTCATGTGTACGCAGTACAATGAATTTTTTACTTGCAATTTTCACACACTAATAATACCAAGAGCAGACAACAAATAAGATTTTACATTAGACAATAGATACAAGAAACTCACCTCAGGTACACACATGCAGATGTCAGTAAAGAGATTGCTTTCCTGACAGCACCCAGTCAGAAGGCAAACCACTTCTCTGTAAAACATCTCATTTTAATGGCAATCAGGGCTACAATTATGGCATCATCAGAAAATATAATGCTAGACGTGTAGCTTTGCCTGACCACGCGGCCAAACCAAGGGACTCAGCACAATGCACCCTGGAAAACCTTTGTTGAGGATCAGTATGGAGGTAAGTTATACTGTATCAGCATATGCCAGGGTCCACCAGTTAAGAAGTTAAAATCTATTCATTATTATTAAAAAAATCAATTAATCTAATCTAAAATCTAATTATACGGTCATGGAGAAAAAATCTCGATCTCTTCAAAAAATACATGCAGAGTCTCTGGAAGAGCAAATAGAATAAGACTTTATTGCAAAGTGCATAAAGCTGTCTCATTTCAATTAAGTGAGCACTGTCAGTTTGGCCAGATCTCATTTTTAATACATTCTTATCACCTATGTAAAATACTCTCCTCCTTCTAGTTCTTCCCACCATTACCTAATGTCCATCACTTGACTGAAACTGCTATGATTACTTCATATCCTGTGCAGGTGTCCGAAATGTATTCATTGATCAAGTACACAACTTAAGTCGAAACCAGGAGGACCCACATATGAGATACTAAGTCCCTCAAATGAAAGTTACTTGACGTTGAAGCATTTATCAAGGCTGAAGTTTTAAGCAGCTGCATTTCTAAAACAATGGCCTGCTTAAGTTTCTCATAGTACTGTACACACAGTCCATGGCTTTTCATTACCTCATACTGGTGTTTAAGCAAGCAAGTAAAAAAGGGGGGCCTGGCCACTGCATGTAAAACGAAGCAGCCTTGTCCTGATACGTGTTGGTGATTTTCTAGTTACTTAAAAGAAATAAACAATGCAGGTGTGGCTGAGTTAGTTTGTTTTATTGTGAACATTCTCAAAACTATATTTTTTTATACTGAAATTCTTCTGTTTTATATATTGTGAATTTTGTTTAATGTGAATGTAATCATTGTATCTGTTGTATATAGTTCTTATTTGTCTGTTGTAGCAGGGGGGGGCTTTAATTAATGTAACACCCATAGGACGCACATGTGACGTACAGCAGGCTCCTGGCAAAAGCTGGAGGACGCTTTTGCAGGTAAGGTGCTTCTCAATGCTCTCCGTCTCTTGTATAAGCTGACAAGTTTTAAATGAGTGTTTTTCTGTCTGAAACTGAGTGGAAACATCACACCACGTGGTTGTTGATGTGTTTTGAGGGTCTGTTGTCACTTTTGGTCGGCAGAAGTGGATTTTAAAAGTGTTTGGTTTAGCGGAGATCCAACCTCATTGGTATTTTGTTTGGCTTGCTACAGGAGACAGAGAGCGCCTGCCGTTACATGTGCTGACTGTGCCCTTTACTGCTTGTCTTGTAGGTATGTTGCAACGTTAATTATTGTCCTTCATTGTTGCTGTTTATATTCAATTGTTAAATTTGTATTTATCGTATTTGTGTATATATGGTTAATTAAAAAAAAAAAAAAAAGTTGGAGGACGCTTTTGCAGGAGACAGAGAGCGCCTGACGTTACATGTGCTGACTGTGCCCTTTACTGCTTGTCTTGTAGAAAAAAGTGGATGACGCTTTTGTAGAATAAACGGCAGAATTTGGGTATTGCTGTGTCTGTCTTCTTCCAAATCACCAGCAGCCATTCTAAAGCCGCTACATAAAACTGGTGCCGTGACCCGGATCCACTGATCAGCTACCGCCGATCGCCGAGGTCAAGCTGTGTGCTCGTGACATCGTGGGATATCAAGTTGGTGGAAGTGTGGATCTTTTTGTAGCTGCTGAGATGGTTTTTGGTGTTTTGCATAAGCGCAACTGTGGTTAATATAAGTTCATGTTAAGAGTTAGTGACATAAGTTGAAATATTTAATGTAAACTGCTTAATAGTTCTTGCTCACTGTTATTGTAACTGTTTTGTTCCTGTGTGAGATATGGCAGGCAGGGGTAGATAGATAGATAGATAGATAGATACTTTATTAATCCCAATGGGAAATTCACATTCTTCAGCAGCAGCATACTGATACAATAAATAATATTAAATTAAAGAAAGATAATAATACAGGTGAAAAAAAACAGACAATAACTATGTATAATGTTAAATATTAACGTTTACCCCCCCTGGTGGAATTAAAGAGTCGCATAGTTTGGGGGAGGAACGATCTCCTCAATCTGTCTGTGGAGCAGGACAGTGACAGCAGTCAGTCACTGAAGCTGCTCTTCTGTCTGGAGATGACATTATTTAGTGGATGCAGTGGATTCTCCATAATTGATAGGAGCCTGCTGAGCGCCCTTCGCTCTGCCACAGATGTTAAACTGTCCAGCTCCATGCCAACAATAGAGCCTGCCTTCCTCACCAGTTTGTCCAGGCGTGAGGCGTCTTTCCTCTTAATGCTGCCTCCCCAGCACACCACTGCGTAGAAGAGGGCGCTCGCCACAACTGTTTGATAGAACATCTGCAGCATCTTATTGCAGATGTTGAAGGAAGCCAGCCTTCTAAGGAAGTATAACCGGCTTTGTCCTTTCTTGCACAGCGCATCAGTATTGGCAGTCCAGTCTAATTTATCATCCAGCTGCACTCCCAGATATTTATAGGTCTGCACCATCTGCACACAGTCACCTCTGATGATCACTGGGTCTATGAGGGGTCTGGGCCTCCTAAAATCCACCACCAGCTCCTTGGTTTTGCTGGTGTTCAGGTGTAGGTGGTTTGAGTCGGACCATTTAACAAAGTCATTGATTAGGTCCCTATACTCCTCCTCCAGCCCATTCCTGATACAGCCCACGATAGCAGTGTCATCAGCGAACTTTTGCACATGGCAGGACTCCGAGTTGTATTGGAAGTCCGATGTATATAGGCTGAACAGGACCGGAGAAAGTACAGTCTCTTGTGGCGCTCCTGTGTTGCTGACCACAATGTCAGACGTGCAGTTCCCAAGACGCACATACTGAGGTCTGTCTTTAAGATAGTCCACGATCCATGCCACTAGGTATGAATCTAATCCCATCTCTGTCAGCTTGTCCCTTAGGAGCAGAGGTTGGATTGTGTTGAAGGCGCTAGAGAAGTCTAGAAACATAATTCTTACAGCACCACTGCCTCTGTCCAAGTGAGAGAGGGATCGGTGTAGCATATAGATGATGGCATCTTCCGCTCCCACCTTCTCCTGATATGCAAACTGCAGAGGGTCAAGGGCATGTTGAACCTGTGGCCTAAGGTGGTGAAGCAGCAGCCTCTCCATGGTCTTCATCACATGTGATGTCAGAGCAACAGGCCGGAAGTCATTCAGCTCACTAGGACGTGATACCTTTGGGACTGGGGTGATACAAGATGTTTTCCAAAGCCTCGGGACTCTCCCCTGTTCCAGGCTCAGGTTGAAGATGCGCTGTAGAGGACCCCCCAGCTCCGATGCACAGACCTTCAGCAGTCGTGGTGATACTCCATCTGGACCAGCTGCTTTGCTGGCACGAAGTCTCCTCAGCTCTCTGCTCACTTGCGCTGTTGTAATTATGGGTGGGGATGTCTTTCCTATGCTGGTATCAGCAGAAGGATGTGTGGAGGGTGCAGTACTCCGAGGTGAGAGTGGGTTAGGGTGGTCAAACCTGTTAAAAAAGTTGTTCATTTGGTTTGCTCTCTTCACGTCTCTCTCAATGGTGGTACCCCGCTTCGAGCTGCAGCCAGTGATGATCTTCATCCCATCCCACACTTCCTTCATGCTGTTATTCTGCAACTTCTGCTCCAGCTTTCTCCTGTACTGCTCCTTCGCCGCCCTGAGTTGGACTCGGAGTTCCTTCTGCACGCGCTTGAGCTCATGCTGATCACCGTCTTTAAAAGCCCTTTTCTTCTGATTCAAAAGGCCCTTGATGTCACTTGTAATCCATGGCTTGTTGTTAGCATAGCAGCGTACTGTTCTTACTGGAACTACAATGTCCATACAGAAGTTGATGTAGTCAGTAGTGCAGTCAACAACTTCCTCAATGTTCTCACTATGAGATCCCTGCAGGATATCCCAGTCTGTAGTTCCAAAACATTCTCTCAGAGTATTCTCAGCCTCCGGAGTCCACTTCCTGAATGATCGTGTGGTTACAGGTAGGACTCTAACTTTTGGTTTATAGTGAGGCTGAAGCAGAACCAGGTTATGATCTGCTTTCCCAAGCGCAGGCAGCGGGGTGGTGCTGTATGCATCTTTAACGTTTGCCTAAAGTAAATCAATAGTCTTATTTCCCCGGGTGTTACAGTGCACATACTGGGAGAATGCAGGTAATGTTTTGTCCAGCGTTACATGGTTAAAGTCTCCAGCGATTAGCACAAGCGCCTCAGGGTGCTGCGTTTGTAACTTAGCAACAGCGGAATGGATGATGTCACTCGCTGACTCCACGTCTGCCCGAGGAGGAATATATACAATAACAACAATGACGTGTCCAAACTCTCTGGGCAAATAGTAGGGACGTAAACTTACGGCCAACAGTTCGATATCCCTGCAGCAAGTGGAGATTTTGACGTTAACATGTCCAGAGTGACACCACCGTGTATTAACATAGAGAGCGAGTCCTCCTCCTTTGTGCTTACCACAGGTACATGCATCTCTGTCCGCTCTAACTGTGCTAAACCCGGGTAGCTCCATGTTGGCATCTGGGATGGTGTTATTTAGCCAGGTTTCGCAAAAACACAACAAACTGCATTCTCTGTAGGTCCTTACATTTTTCACCAGCGCAGCCAGTTCGTCGATCTTATTTGAGATTGAGTTTACATTCCCCAGAATCACAGAAGGCACCGAAGGCTTGAAACGCCACTTTCTCGCAAGCCGCTTCTTTTTTAGCTTAGTGCCAGCTCTGCTGCCACGATATCGCCTTCTTACCTCGTCGGGTAAATATGGAACCACACCGGCACTGGCATTTGTTCTCAGCGCCCGAAGTTGAGTACTTGAATAGGCGAGTCTCGGCGTGTTAAAATCCATGCCCACGTTGTAAAAGTAAGTGTGTCCAGGGAAGGAATCCACATAAAATAAAGTGGTAGGAGTGATCAATAAATAAAAATAGAAAAATAAAAAAAATAAAAGTAGAAAAGTACACATACATATACAGTCATACACGGAGCTGCTGAAAAGGCTGCCACTCACGGCGGCGCCAGATGCATACCTTTAATATTTCTACACAACTTTCAGGCAGGGGGAGGGGTTTGTTTAATATAGATGGAGAAGTTGGTAGGACCCCAGTGCTAACCTATGATTTAAATGAACCATTTGAATCAGAAAGCGTAAATGACATACCTGTCCTTGAACCTCAATTCTTGACTCCTGTTACAAATGACAACACTGTACAACAGTTACGTGTGTTAATTGGTGAGTTGGGGAGCCAGATAGGTGAATCCATAGCCAGCTGTTTGCTGGCTAGTCAGCACCCATTCACTCCAAGCCAGCCTCCACCAGCTGAGTCAGCTAGGGTTGAACCACCTGACACAACTCTAAACTTGTCCAAAGTGAACTTAGTAGTGAGGCCGGATATCAAAGAGCCCCCGATGTATCGTGGCGATGGTGCAGACAGATACTCCATTCAGGAGTGGATTGAGCTGATGGCGGTGTACCTGCATAAAAAAGGCCTTCCAAGTCATGAGCAGGGAGATGAGGTCCTGAACCACCTCCTTGGTAAGGCAAAAAGTATAGTCAAAGTGGGACTGAAAAGCAACCCCTCACCTGGTGCTACTGTTAACCCTGAGACAATCTATGTTATATTGAGACGCTACTTTAGTGAGAGCCCTGCTTCATGTCTACCACTGGCCGATTTCTATGCCACCCAACCAATAGCAACAGAAACGCCAATAGATTACTGGGTCAGGTTGAACACAGCTGCTGAAGTGGCCAATAGGCACTTGGGACGTCAGGGTAGTAAATTAGAGAATATGGATGCAGAAATAGCCATGATGTTCATCCGAAACTGTCCTGACCGTAGTCTCGCATGTGTTTTCAAGTGTAAGCCTACAAGCAAGTGGTCAATTACAGAGGTGCAAGAGGCTGTAGATGAGCATCAGCGAGAATGCCGAGCTAAAAGATCAGGTGCAGACATGATGAAGTCACATGCTATACAAGTCGCCACTGCTGTAACAAGTAGCAGTGTGCCAGAACCTGAAGTTTTATGTGCTCATGTGAACACAGCCAGGTGCATCCCGCCTAATCCAACCAAGTCAAGTGAGGCAGTCATTTCAGAGCCAAGTGCTCTGGAACGTGTGCTAAGTATGCTGGAGAGAGTGTTAGAGCGCACCAGCCAGCCTGTTCACGCTACAGCTAGATCACAGGCTTCAACCCCAGCACGTTTCCCTCCATGCCAAGTCTGCGGGGACGCCTCTCACTCAACACGAACACATTGTATGCGAAAGAGGAGATGTCTAACCTGTCTAGAAATAGGGCATCAGTGGAGAGACTGCCCCAAAGCCGTTATTGCACAGAATGTTAGCTCATCTGATCAGGGAAACTGAGTTGCTCACACTCGGGAGGGGACAGTGTGAGTAAAAATGTTGAAGCCCTCAACCTTGATGAAGATGTGCAGTTTGTGTATACAAAGTGCCTGAAATCTGCCCCACCTGGAAGTACTGTACTGTTTCAGAACATGATTAGACTTGATAAAGCTGACAGTCTGTTTTATACCAGTGCACAGGTAAAGTCTCACTACAAGCGTTGCTCGACACCGGCTCTATGGCTTGCATCATTAATGCAGAGGCTGAGCAGGTGCTAAAGAATGCTGGATTGGCACTGGAGACTGACAATATCCAGACTGATGTTGTGCTCATTGGCTGTGGTGGAGTTCAGGTTAGGCCCAAGTGCATTTACAATTTAAGGATGGAGGTGTATGGATGTGCATTCAGTGTGCCTGCCTTGGTGGTCCCTGGGCAAAAAGACCAGCTTATCCTGGGCACAAATGTTATAAAGCACCTTCTAAAGTGGTTCAAGCAGTCTCCCCAGTTCTGGCAAGTTGTAAGCAAACCTGAGTCCACTAAAGCACCTGAAATAATGCAGTTTCTTAATATGCTGTTTGGCATTAACAGGTGGAGAGGTGAAACAATCCCAGATGCTATTGGAACCGCCAGGTTGGCACAGGCAGTGACTCTTCTCCCTAAACAAGAACACCTGGTTTGGGCCAAATTACCTGCAGCCTCACCTCTTTCTGAGGGCAGTGCCTTTTTGATCGAACCATCTAAGGCACAAACTCACAAGAAAATCATCATTGTCTGCAGGTCGGTGTGCTCCATGAGTGGTGATAAGTGGGTCCCAATAAGGATTTTGAATACCTCTGACAAACCTATCATCTTAAAGCGCAACACCAAGGTTGCAAATGTGTCACCCTGCATTGCTGTTGAAGATTTGGATGTGACCACTGGACAGACACCAGCTGAGGAGCTTGAGCTGCAGAGTCAGACGCTGTGTGATGAAGTGGTCAGCAAGCCAGGCTGCCCTCCTTGTCCCAGTTTTCATGATAGCCTACATAAGCTGGGGTTGGAAGATCTGGATATTGACTCCTGTGAGGTGTCCCACCACTGGAAATCTCAGTTGCTGCAGCTGGTGCAAAAGTATGAGGATGTGTTCTCAAAGAGTAAGCTTGACTGTGGGATGGCTAAAGACTTTGTTCACCACATCCATCTGTCTGATGATCGACCCTTCAGACTTCCATATCGACGTGTCCCACCAGGGCAATATCATAAGCTCCGTCAAGCGCTCACAGAGATGGAAGAGCTTGAGATCATCCGCAAGTCTAACAGTGAGTGGGCCTCCCCACTAGTGCTTGTTTGGAAGAAGAATGGTGATCTCAGGATATGTGTGGATTATCGCTGGCTGAACACGCGCACAGTCAAGGACGCACATCCCTTGCCACACCAGTCTGACTGTCTCACAGCTCTGGGAGGGAGTGCCATCTTTAGTGCCATGGACCTTACCTCTGGCTTTTATAACATCGCAATGGCAGAGGAACACAAAAAACTTACAGCTTTCACCACACCCATGGGGCTGTATGAGTTTAACAGGCTCCCGCAGGGCCTCTGTAATAGCCCTGCAAGCTTCATGCGCCTCATGATGGGTATTTTTGGTGACCAGAACTTCCTGACGATGCTCTGTTACTTGGATGATGTGCTAGTGTATGCACCCAATGAGGCTGAAGCCCTCAAGAGGCTGGACTTAACGCCATCACAGAAGAAGATCAGGTCATTCTTGGGCATGGTCCTGTACTATCAGCAGTTCATCCAAGATTGTTCCAGTATAGCTAAACCCTTGTTCGCCCTGACTGCTGCACCTAAGGGGAGGAAAGGGAATGCACGAGGTGCTGCTTCGTTCAGGAAATTACATCCAAGTGACTGGAGGCAAGAGCAGCGTGACTCATTTGAACAGTTAAAATCTACTCTCTTAGACTCTGTTGTCCTTGCACACCCTGATTTCAGTCGACCATTCATCTTGTCCACAGATGCCTCGCAGGATGGATTAGGTGCTGTGCTATCTCAGGTCCAAGAGGGTGAGAGTAAGGCACGCCCCATTGCCTTTGCCAGCAAGGCTCTCACCCGTGCTCAGAGCAACTATCCAGCGTACCGTCTAGAGTTTCTGGCACTGAAATGGTCTGTTTGTGATAAATTTAGCCATTGGCTAAAGGGACACAACTTCACCGTCTGGACCGACAACAATCCGCTAACCTACATCCTCACAAAGCCCAAACTTGACGCGTGCGAGCAGAGATGGGTAGCAAAACTGTCCCCATACAACTTCAGCATCAAGTACATCTCTGGTAGTAAGAACATTGTTGCAGACGCCCTAAGCAGGCAGCCCTTTGTCCGAAATCGTGTTTGCCAGAGGCTCATTAAAGAGCCGTACAAAGCACTGTTAGAGGAGTCGGAGCAGGTTAGAGAGGGCATGGTCCAGGAGGCATTTAGAGTCAGTGCTAACAACCAGAGTATCAAGTGCTCATTCCCACCTGAGAGCCTTAGACACTGCTCTATGACAAGCGGTGAAGTGTCTGCGGTCCTTTCAGGTCATATGGAATGGGACCAAGGAGCCAACCAGAGGGTGGTCACTTGGTTGGCTCAAGACCTGGAACAGCTAATCCCACCTGGCTAAGATGCCTTGCCTGTCTTCTCACTCCAAGAGCTCCAGGATGAGCAAAGGAGAGATGCTATATTGTCCCAGGTCATCCCATTTGTCACCCGAGGGAGGCGGCCATCAAGGAGAGAAAGGGCTGTACTATCGCTGAAGGTTCTTAAGACTCTGAAACAATGGGAGAAACTGAAAATGCTTGATGATATCCTGTACAGGGTATGTAAAGACTCAGTGACTGGGAAGAAGCGCCACCAGTATATGACACCTTCCTCCCTAGTCACACATGTTCTTCGTGGTGTCCACGATGATGCCGGTCATCAGGGTCAGAGTAGGACACTGTACCTGGCAAGGCAGAGATTTTTCTGGAGTACCATGGAGCACGACGTCCGAGACTATGTCAAATGCTGCAAACGCTGCGTAGTCAGCAAGACACTGGAGCCAGAGGGGAGAGCCCCACTCGAAAGTATCAAGACTACATACCCCCTTGAGCTGGTTTGTCTGGACTTTTGGTCTGCAGAGGACTCCAGAGGAAGGAGTGTGAATGTATTGGTGGTGACAGACCACTTCACCAAGATGGCCCATGCTTTCTGCTGCTCAGACCAGTCAGCAAAACAAGTTGCGCGCCAGCTCTGGGATAGATATTTTTGTGTCTATGGATTCCCCCAGAGGATCCATTCAGACCAAGGGGCGAGTTTCGAGAGCCAACTGATCCAGGAGCTGTTACAGATTGCAGGTGTGAAAAAGTCCAGAACAACACCTTATCACCCAATGGGGAATGGCCACACTGAGAGGTTCAACAGAACCTTAGGGAACATGATCAGAGCCTTACCGCCCAGGGATAAGATTAAATGGCCGCAAATGCTGCAGACATTGACTTTCACATATAACTGTACAGCTCATGAGTCAACTGGGTATGCTCCCTTCTACCTGATGTATGGGCGGGTCCCTAGACTGCCGGTGGATGTTATGTTCCACAATGTGGAGAGGAACAGTGATATCATTGACTATGATAGCTATGTCAGGAGAATGAGGGATGACCTCAAGGAAGCTCTCATCTTGGCCCAAGTCAACACTGATTCCAGCCAGCAGCGCCAGGCAGACTTGTACAACATGAAGACAAAAGGTGCAGACATTGAGGAAGGAGATCGAGTTCTCTTGGCAAACAGAGGTGAACGTGGTCGCAGGAAGTTGGCTGACAGATGGGACTCTACACTGTACACTGTGGTCTCTAAAGATTCAAAGTGCCATACATACCACATCAAAAACACCATTAATGGACAGGAGAAGATTGTTCATAGGAACTTGATCTTGCAAGCTAGCTTCTTGCCAGTGGTAATCGAACAGGAAGTGGAGCCTTCCTTTGATAGTGGCTCTGAACCAAGTTGGGACCAGTGTGATGTGGATAGAACTGCCTCTGTGACTGGATCAGAAGTTGACCCTATAGAGCATACTGCCAGTTGGGTAGCAGAGACAACCCCTTCAGGGGTTCCTCCAGAAAGAGAATGTGCATCATCTGAACCTCCTGAAGTATCTATCCCCTGACAATGCTGTGCCAGAGGCTGACAACTCCCAAGCAGACAGTAATGATGTAAGTAGTCATGCTGGACCATGTGCTGTGAGTCACAGTGTTGGGGTTGAGACAGATAGGGCCAACAACAGTGAAACGGATAGTATGCATGGTGCAGAAGTGCCAGAACTGAACCACAGTCATCCTGAGGACCAAGTAGCCAGAGGATCAATGTCTGAGATCACTTTGATACACGATAGAGCACCAAGTAACACAGTAGGGCACATCAGAACAAGAGTAGGAAGGATAGTAAAACCAGTTAACAGATTGATTCAGAACATGACGCAGAGAAACAAACAAGCTAGTGGTGGTGTTAGTGGGTTAGCCAAAACTTTATTTTTGTGAACAACCGTCAGTTATCCTATTGGAATAGTTCAAAGTTAATTAGCAATGTGTATAATATGTATAATTCTGTTAATTAAGTTCAATGTTGGAGTAACAGTCATTTATTCATTAGGATGAGATTGTGTATAAGGCACCTTCTTAAGCAAGTGAACATTGGAAGTCTGGCCAGCTTCCTTTTGACACTTTCCCTTTTGGTTGGGAGACGGTTTTGTCGCACATAAGAGTACTGTGATGTACTGTGAGAAAATAATGACATGTTATGTTATGTTACTGTTATTCAGAACTCTGCCATTACCTGACCCTCAGTGTTTTGAGAAGTTCAGAGGGGAGTATGTGGCTGAGTTAGTTTGTTTTATTGTGAACATTCTCAAAACTATATTTTTTTATACTGAAATTCTTCTGTTTTATATATTGTGAATTTTGTTTAATGTGAATGTAATCATTGTATCTGTTGTATATAGTTCTTATTTGTCTGTTGTAGCAGGGGGGGGCTTTAATTAATGTAACACCCATAGGACGCACATGTGACGTACAGCAGGCTCCTGGCAAAAGCTGAAGGACGCTTTTGCAGGTAAGGTGCTTCTCAATGCTCTCCGTCTCTTGTATAAGCTGACAAGTTTTAAATGAGTGTTTTTCTGTCTGAAACTGAGTGGAAACATCACACCACGTGGTTGTTGATGTGTTTTGAGGGTCTGTTGTCACTTTTGGTCGGCAGAAGTGGATTTTAAAAGTGTTTGGTTTAGCGGAGATCCAACCTCATTGGTATTTTGTTTGGTTTGCTACAGGAGACAGAGAGCGCCTGACGTTACATGTGCTGACTGTGCCCTTTACTGCTTGTCTTGTAGGTATGTTGCAACGTTAATTATTGTCCTTCATTGTTGCTGTTTATATTCAATTGTTAAATTTGTATTTATCGTATTTGTGTATATATGGTTAATTAAAAAAAAAAAAGCTGGAGGACGCTTTTGCAGGAGACAGAGAGCGCCTGACGTTACATGTGCTGACTGTGCCCTTTACTGCTTGTCTTGTAGAAAAAAGTGGATGACGCTTTTGTAGAATAAACGGCAGAATTTGGGTATTGCTGTGTCTGTCTTCTTCCAAATCACCAGCAGCCATTCTAAAGCCGCTACACAGGCATAAGCCTTTAATAATTAACTCTTTAAACCAAAAGCAAGCTAACACAGTACATTTTTCTTTAACTTAATTGAGAATTCATTAATCCGTAAAGTTAAATTCTCTATATGGTTTCCAAACGTCACATGCAAACAAACAAAAAAAAAAAAGTGACTGCTGTTAACACCTACTACACTGACTGACGCTCCATTCACCTACCTTAGTTTTATAATTTTCAACATTGACCCTAAAACACAGAAACTATTAAATAACAGCTCACTTCATTAGGTTAGGAGTCCAAATAAAAACAAAGTTGGCTGGAATAAAAATCTGCAGCTGCTGTGGGTCCCCTTGGGCGAGTCAGGGAAGCCTTCACACATGTAGGAAAGTTCTTTAATGGCTTCACCTGAATTGCCATACCAAAAACGCCACTAGAAAGGAACTACAAAAACAGTTTCTTAAAACTAATTGTGCTGTTGGTTGGTGCAGGAATCAGATGGCAGTCGCTCGTTTGGCCAAAAAGGAAACAAGTGCTAAGTGTGCTCCTGGAGCTGAATTCTAACTCCCAAGCCCCAGTACGACCCAACAACATGAACATGGCATTGTAGCGTAAAATGTGTTCCAATTAGTCAAGCTTACCTTCAGCTGCATTACTAGCAACTGGTTTATGATGGTCTTTGAATGTCACTATAGCTTAAACAGCCTGCTACTGGCATTTTTTCCAGGCCTTACTTTACCGGAACCTAAACTGGGGCAACGCGCATCCGCCATCTATAAACGAGTCGCCAGCAGCGTTGATTCCCTTCAGTTCTTAACTGTTCCTCATTACAACACATTTTGGTGCCAATAACATGTTCAAACATACATTTAGGATGCGCCGAAAGCTCGGCAGTGAGGAGGATCTTTAAACCTCGAAGCGCCCCGCTGTCTGACTAGAAGGCAATGCGTCATGCCCGCCCTGGAATCGAATCGACCTCTGCGGGTAGCCGGCAAAACGGGCGGGACGCGGGAAAGGGAGCCTGCCGGAGTTCGCGCATGCTCACTCGACGATGCCCGAAGCCGGGATGCAGGGCTCCGCCGCTTTGCGAGATTGAGTGCATGCGCAGTGACTCGGCGTGGACTGACCCGCGCTGGTGCTTTCTTCGGCCGCTCTCAATCTCAGCGATGTTCTCAGCGACCGATTCTATAAACGTTGCTTAGGGTTCAGGGGGGAAAAAGGGCCCTGTTGGAGGTGAGTGTCCGCTTTCGCGAAACTTTAAAACAAGGCTCCTGGGCACCGAAGGATCAGAAGAAGTAGGTGCCCAGCGGAGTGGTCAGCATGCAGTGAAGTTTTCATGCGTCAGGCAGGCGGAGGAAGGTCCTGATGATTTCGTGATTGGTTTGCCCTGTCCGTGCCGTGTGTGCATGTGAAAAAGAAAGAGTAGCTTTAGGACTCGCGTAACCCGTCCTATCTCCTGCATCACGCACACGCGTGTCCACGCCATATCCGTGCTCCCTTCACTCACCCAAAGTACTAAGGGGACGCCTCATACAGCAACGTGCGCATGCCCCGTTACCGCGCAGATTGTGAAAGAGATCGACGATGAGGAGGGCTCACCCGACGTAGCGGTGGCACCGACCAGATAGGGAAGCAAGTTCAAGACTTGACTCTGTTGTAATCTATTTTTCCCTCATCCTGTGTCCTTTTCTTGTAAAAATGATCACTTTGTGCTTCTCATGTTTTAAATGCCCTGCGGTGGGCTGGCGCCCTGCCTGGGGTTTGTTTCCTGCCTTGCGCCCTGTGTTGGCTGGGATTGGCTCCAGCAGACCCCCGTGACCCTGTAGTTAGGATATAGCGGGTTGGATAATGGATGGATGGATGTTTTAAATGCTTTATAGGAGAGTTAGTAAAGTGGGGTCTTTAATAATCACACAAGGGCTATAAATATTCATACAGTGTAAAGAAATGTCAGTAAGCCCAACCAAACCCCAAGCCCAAGTTCTCCACTGCACGTCACACCAGCTAGAAAGAACTAAAAACTAGATGCATGGATGTCTTTGAACGATTCACACCTAGTTTATCGCAGATCCCCCCACCAAGAAAGTCACAAAGTACCAGACCATAGCAAAAAAAATCCCTTTTATGTCACTGACCCATTCATTCAGTAGATGGCGATAGTGTTGTAGGAATGGCTAATGTTGTTTCCTGGCAAGTATTAACTTTAAAGCATTGGGAACTGTTACGCCATTTCCATCCATTTAACTATTTACACCCATTTGTTCATCTTATGAAGTCCATCCCATTTTACTATAAAGGCACATTTTTTCTGCATAGGTTTTCTCAGGGTACTTCTTCTTCTGCACTGCAACTGCATTTGTGTTAAGTTAGCAGTGGACTCGGTTAATAATAGTAAATAATAATTCTTTGCATTTACATAGCGCTTTTCTCACTACTCTAAAGCGCTCAGCAATTGCAAGTTAAGGGCCTTGTTCAAGGGCCCAACAGAGCAGAGTCCCTGTTGGCATTTACAGGATTATGAATAGACCAACGCCCTTTTCAAGGTGGTTTTGCACTTTTACCCATTGTGGATGGGGTAGGCAACTGGCACCATGAGCTGGATAAGTGGGTTTGAAAATGTAATGTGTTATGCTTGGTTAACAAATTTGTCAGTTTGTCGACCTTTAAAGTGCTTCAGTGTAGTAATGTTTATCTACAGTATAGATAGAACTTTATGTTTCCCCTCGGGAAAAGTTGGCTTTTAGCAGAAGCTCTTTAAATAAGTAAATATATATGCACACACACTGTGGCCTGAACACATACCAGAATGACTAAAAAAGAAACACAAAAATTAAAAAGTAAAGAAAACTTTTTTACTTTCACAGTCACATTGAGGCACTATACAGGCATATTTCTGTTGATACAATATATATAGCATTTCTTTTAATTCTGTCCTTTGTTGCTACCTACAGGGTGTCTAGAGTGCGTCCTATAACAGAGCCTAACCTTTGGATTAAATAAATGAACATCCATCCATCCATCCATCCATCCATCCATTCCAAGGGGTGAAATTTAGCTTTTATAAAAGTGCAATAAATAAATACATAATAATACATACACACCCGAATTACTGAAAAGAAAGAGAAAGCATCCTGTTTGGCTAAAGATAAAAAGAGCAGTCACAGTAAGGTACTATGCCTGCATATTACTGTTGGTATAGAGGACCCCCAGTCATGTTTCTTCGCGCACTTCTGCTGAATAATTCGCTGCCTGAAAGTCCTCAGTGTTGGTGTGTCGGAGAGGGGATATGCAGCATTGTTCATAATGGCACTCAGTTTTGTTTTCATTTTTTCCTTCACTATCACTGCCAGCCAGTTCAGAGAGAGCCCCATAACTGTGCCTGCTGCCTTAATCATCTTTTTGATTTGGTGTGCCTCTCTTCAAGGGTTGCTACAAGTGACCAAGTAGTGTGGTGAGCAGTAGGAATTGGGAGACCTTCAGAAGTCAAATGGGTGTTATTTTGGGGAAGTTAAGTGAATAGGATTGGCAAGCTTTTTTGGGGCTAACTGTTAATGCCTGTTTTTTTTACCCTGCAGATGCAGAGCTCGTCTTCCTTAACCTCAGCAGACAAACACCCATGCATCTTCTCAGTATAACAATGAGCTTAAAGAGTCTCTTGCCAGCCCATCTCTGGTTCTGCCTTCTGCTGGTGACTTGGACTGAGCCGATAACCACAGCAGCCAGTGGTTGCCTGCTGATTACTGAGGTGAATGCTGACAACCCCAAGGTGGACACAAGGGAGTTTGTTGAGCTGCAGTACAGTAGTGGTCAGAAGTTTAGTCTTGATGGCTACACCTTAGTCTTTTACAATGGAAATGGCAACACGGCCTACAAAGTACTGAATCTCACAGGCTATACTACTGATGAGGAAGGCTTTTTCCTTGTGGGCTCCTCTGGGGTAGCGACAGAGCCAGAATACCTGTTGCCACATAATACTGTTCAAAATGGGCCAGATGGTATTGCACTCTATTATGGTGAAGAAAAGTATGACACTGGCATGACTGTTACAGCTGTGGGGCTGGTGGATGCCATAGTTTACAAATCCCACCGTTCAGACACCGCCGAAGTCCTGCAAGCAACACTGACTCCTGGCATTCCAGCTTTCTTGGAAGATGATTCTTTTAGGATGGGAGATGAATCCATTGAGCGGTGTTTGATGTCTGGGCGTGAGTGGACTTTTCAAGCAGGACCACCATCGCCTCGCCAAAGGAACCCCTGTATCAGTCAGGCAGAACTTCCAATTGGAATAAGTGAGGTTGGTTTTGGTGGAGACCAAGGGCCTTTTGTGGAGCTCCATGTTCTTCCACATTCCCCTGCCTCTTTGTCTCTGGTATTTATTGATGGAGTAACTGCTACAGTGAGCCTCAGTTTTGACATCCATGTGCTGAGTGTCACCAGGGGAATGTTTCTTATTGCCACAACAGAGAGTGGTAGCCCAGGTAAGGAGGAAAGTACTGTAGCCTTTATTATTTAATATCTTTAGCAAGTCTTGGGTCACCATGCTGGCCCTCACAGACTAGGGTGGTTTGCAGTGGGGGCAGGTTATCACCATATATCCATTAATCTCACAATTAGATTAACATCTTTCAGGCATTCTGTTAATTAGTAAATTGATCTCTGGATGAAATGTGGGCACAGTGCTGTCACTGTTGTTTCAAAATGTTTTGTTGGCATTGAATTAATCGTTTTTTATTTTACTTTTTTTTTTTTTTTTGCAGCAGCAGCAGATCAGGTTTTAAACCCTGATGCAGCAACGCTCCTCCAAAAGCAGGCTAGACTTGGAGGAGCCATAGCATTATACTCGAAGGATGCAGGACCCTTTCCCGTAGGAGCATTGCTAAGCCAGGAAGAACTCTTGGATGCCGTTGTTTACAAGGGGGAAAATGATTTAAATCCAGAGCTTTCCAAAACTCTTCTTCATGGGAGAGAGCCTTTCAACCTTAGCAGCAGGTAAGTCCCCTGCAAGTGTCTGTGAACAGCAAGCAAAGGAGCAGCAGAGTGTTAACAAAACAGTAAATTAGCGAGGTGATGTTTTCTAGGTGTAGTGCCCTCAAGGCCAAGTTGCAGCTGTTGATATCAGTGCCACTCTGCCCACCACTGTCTTATGCATGCAGTTTGATTTAACAAAAAAGCCAGACAATATAACTGCTGCCAGCCATGGCTGAAAATTTCTTGCAGTTTTCATACTTACACTTGTAACTCTGAGTGCATGTAGCCCTTAATTTAGCTCCACCATCACCAAAAGCTAATTTAAGGAGTCAATGTGTGTTTACAAAGACTTGCTGGCAAAATGTTCATAATTCAGCTGGAAATAATAATCATTCTAGATTCAAGATGACTTTAACCAAGTGCAAAAGCAAGATGGAAGCACATGCCTTTGAACACTCGTGGTACTGTGTGCAATATGTAAAGCAGGGGCACCTTTATGATGATTTGCAATAATATGTTGAGAGAGATGTTTGTGGTGATTCTAATGCAGCTCTTCCTTTGTCACTGTATCCAAGGATACTGTTTTCAGGAGACAGCAGTCACACCCCCTTTAAAGAGACCCCAGACCTGTTAGACTAGAAAACTAGTCAGGACGTGATGTGATAAGAAAATTATCAATACCAGAGAGTTTTGCTGCCTTGTACTTTCTACAAAACAAAATCTTATTTCAGCTGCAAGAGACATTTTTGGAGGTTATTTTTCTGACTACACTAAATCAAAAAAAGCACCAAAAAATCCCAATGAGGCCCATCGATCTACTCTCAGTAACCCATAATTTTCCCAGATAGACCTTTCAGTAAGGTTTTTTAGATTTATTAAACATTGAAAACTGAAATCTCTCATTCATAGAAGTCTCCAGACCCTTAATGCAGTACTTTATAGAAGTGCCTTTGACAGGAATTCCAGCTTTATATTTTCTTGGCTAAGTCTGTGCAAGCTCTGGATTTAGGCAGTTTATCTCATTCTTTCTGGCCGATCTTCTCAAGCTCTGTTAGTCTGGATGGGAAGAGTTTATCAACTATCATTTTCAGGCCTCCTCACACATATTCTATGGGGTGTAAGTCGTGTCTTTGGCAGGGGCACTCAGTGACAGAGATGTGTCCCGAAGCCACTCCAGTGTTATTTTGGCTGTATGGTTCACATCACTGTCGTACTGAAAGTGGAACCATTGCCCCAATCAGAGAACGCATGCACTCTGGATGTGGGTTTTCTTTAAGCCCCTGCCTGTATTTGGTTACATTCATCCATTCGTCCCTAAAGTCTGACCAGTCGTCCTGTACCCGCATCATGATGCTGCCCCCACAATGCTTCACTTCAGGGATGGTATTAGGCAGGTTATGAACAGTGCCTGGTCTTTGCCGAACATAGTGCTTGAAGTTCTTCCCAAATAATTAATTTTTTTCTCATCACAGCAGAGATGCTTTTCATCATGTTCTCAGAGTCCTTTCAGTGCTGTCATATGCCTTTTACTCAAGTGTTTTCTGTTTAGAAATGCCTGATTTAAGGAGTACTGCTGAGGTGATCGCACTTCAAACAAGTCCTCCCATCTCAGCAGCAGACTTCAGTAGTTTTGTTATAGTGACAGTTGGATTCCTGGTCATCTTCCTAACCAAGTCCCTCCTTGCTTAGTTACTCAGATTGGCCAGACTGCCAGTTCTAGGAAGAGTCCTGGTGGTTCCAGACTTCTGTGCTCTTGGCAATACTGAAAGCTTTAAAAATGGATTGATCTCCTTGCCCCGATCTGTGCTCACCACAATTTGATTGCTCTGATCTACAGAGCGCTCCTTGGACTTTGTGGCTCGTTTTTGTTTTTTTCCTGACATGCGGCATGAATTGTAGGACCTTCTATATACATTTACATGTGTGCCTTTCTAAACGATGTCCATTCCATTCATGTGGGCACCAGTCAAGTTCTGGACACATCTCATTATCATCACATTCGCATACCAGGAGAAGGTGGAAGCAGAGGATGCCATCATCTATATGCTACACTGATCACTCTCCCACTTGGACAGAGGCAGTGGTGCTGTAAGAATTATGTTTCTAGACTTCTCTAGCGCCTTCAACACCATCCAACCTCTGCTCCTAAGGGACAAGCTGACAGAGATGAGAGTAGATTCATACCTAGTGGCATGGATCGTGGACTATCTTAAAGACAGACCTCAGTATGTGTGTCTCGGGAACTGCATGTCTGATATTGTGGTCAGCAACACAGGAGCGTCACAGGGGACTGTACTTTCCCTGGTCCTGTTCAGAATATATACTGTACATTGGACTTCCAATATAACTCGGAGTCCTGCCACGTGCAAAAGTTCGCTGGTGACACTGCTATCGTGGGCTGCATCAGGAGTGGGCAGGATGAGGAATACAGGAACCTAATCAAGGACTTTGTTAAATGGTGAGACTCAAACCACCTACACCTGAACACCAGCAAAACCAAGGAGCTGGTGGTGGATTTTAGGAGGCCCAGGCCTCTCCTGGACCCCGTGATCATCAGAGGTGACTGTTTGCAGAGGGTACAGACCTATAAATACCTGGGAGTGCAGCTGGATGATAAATTGGACTGGACTGCCAATACTGATGCTTTGTGCAAGAGAGGACAGAGCTGGCTATACTTCCTTAGAAGACTGGTGTCCTTCAACATCTGCAACAAGATGCTGCAGAAGTTCTATCACACGGTTGTGGCGAATGCCCTCTTCTACGCAGTGGTGTGCTGGGGAGGCAGCATAAAGAAGAGGGACGCCTCACGCCTGGATAAACTGGTGAGGAAGGCAGGCTCTATTGTAGGCGTGGAGCTGGACAGTTTGACATCCGTAGCAGAGCGACGGGCATTCAGCAGGCTCCTATCAATTATGGAGAATCCACTGCATCCACTAAAGAGTGTCATCTCCAGACAGAGGAGCAGCTTCAGCGACAGACTGCTGTCACTGTCCTGCTCCACTGACAGACTGAGGAGATCGTTCCTGCCCCAAACTATGCGAGTTGTCAATTCCACTCGGGGGGTAAACGTTAACATCTATCTCTCTCTCTCTCTCTCTCTCTCAAGAAAAATTAAGGCCAACAGGATGCCCCCAAGCACAATTAGGAGTGTCACAGCAAAGGGTCTGAGTACTTCAAGGAATTTGAGGTTTCAGTTTTTGGTTTTTAAAAAATTTGCAAACCTTTCTGAAAACACGTTTTCACTTTGTCATTATGTGTTATTGTTTGTAAATTATTAAGCAAAAATACCAAATTTATCAATTTCAAAGGAAATCTACAGCACAATAAAATGTGCAGAAAATGAAGAGTTCTGAAGACTTTCTGAGTCCATTGTACATACAAATTAATCTTGGTATACTCTATATTGGCACATCAAAAGCTGAAAATACAACCCTGTTAAGCTGCTCCTTTGACAGCAATTACTCCTATTTTGTTTTTGGAAAAACACAATTTTCCCATTAATTATTATTCCCTTTCCTTTCAAATAAAGCAGCTTTTATACAGCTATCCTTTTCCTCTTCCTTAAGCTTTTCATGCCTGTTCCAGATATGTTACAAATTCTCAGATGAAACACTGTAGGTGATGGGGCAACCTTGACAGCTGTGAAATGGGCAGAGGGTGGCTGCCATTTCGGTCATGGACTATCTTTTAGCCACAGGTTTTTGCGAGTGCCTCCCTTCAAAAGTCAGTTGAGATTCAACGACTCAGACCTTTTCTGAGATGTAAGAGGAGCTCCTCTGAAGGTGTGGCACATGCAGATTTATTTAGCTGCTAGGGGCTGACATTGTTATTTTACACTCATTACTCTTTGTTCATTTAATATTTATACTCACATTTATACTTAATGTTCATTAGAGACACATTCAGTGCTGATTTTTAGAATCCATTAGGTGACTCTACACAAGTAGTACTGTAAACTGACAAATGAGTTCTTAATCTAAATTGCCTGCATGGTCAATTTGTCCCTAGTTGACATGTTGAATAGGAAATCACCATGATGGGTGGAGAGTGCCTAGACAGGACCTTTTAACAACACATTAAAGTCTTAGAAAGGAAACATGTTTCAAAGGATATTGATACTGCAGCTGATTATGTGATTTTTTTTTTTTTTTTGTAATTCAGTCTGAGTGTCCTCGACTGATGTTATCTTTTTTTCCCTACTACTTCACAGAGTTGCCAATGTTTTACACAATTCCACTCCCTCAATATTTCATGACCCCTGTGGCTACAATAATACAAATACCTACATTATGCATGGTTGCTGCTGTAGATGTTTTCTTCAGTGTAGCTTAGTTTTCGCTGTATGTGGCTATTTCTTGCCCTCATGTCAAACAAGGAGATGGTCCAAAGTCTCAAGAATTTTCATACATGTGTTTTAGTCCTGAAATCCTGAAACTAGTGTTTGGTCAACAAAAGGTGGTCTAAACTGAATTTAACCTTCTTGAAGGTGACAATAAAAGTATACTGAAAAATCGTGACATTTTTAATGGATGGTTTTGATGTTGTTTGGTGCTGTCCAGTTTTGGTCTACATAGATGCTTTTTCTATTAGAAACTTTATCTCCATTCTGTAAGAAAATTTAACATTAACATTTTTTTCTCAGGCATCCACACAAACTACATGGGGTAAGTAATAAAAAAAACATTAATTTTTGAAAGTAGTATTCCTTTAGTACTGCATTTATTTCAAGATTTGAGATGCTTTAAGTGTTTGTACATTTAAAAAGTAAGACAGGGTGCCTGGCTCTCAGTCAGTGGCTTTTTAGTTTTTGAATGTAAAAAAGAAAAGCAAGGAAATGTAACACAAATGGAAATCAGTAGGCTCTTGTTGATTTTCTTTTTAAACAACCTTTTTTTCTGACAAAGGAAGATTGGTCACAGCTTCTTGGATGGTATGTTTTCAGTCAATCTCATTAATTTCAGGAAAGACTTCAAAAATATATATATTGTATACTTATTAATATACATATATGTCATATACGGTAAATTTTCACAGTAACTTCCTTCAGCAACATGTTATCTATCCTCCCCTACTGCAATCAATCATTTCATCTCTGCATATTTCTTGGAATTTAGGTGGGCCACGTCAGCTGTTTGTCTCCTTTGGTCTGTTTTTCTCTGTTGTCTTATTTTATTAGCTTTCATTATGTCTGTGTGTTAGAGGGAGGCCTGGTTGGGGTCAGGGTCACAGATTATTTCAGAGAATTTGTGACAGGAGTCAGGCTATAAATCATCCATTTAAGCACTGCAGTAACCGTGATAACTTCAGGGGTCGTGTTGTTTTTTTAAAGCAACATCACATGAGAACACTAGAATAATCGAAAGGTGGAAGGGGTCTTTTATGAATAGAAGACCCACAGTGTGCTAGGGGCAGCAGGGAGACCCATGTGGCAAGCTGGTACCTCCTGTTCTGAGAAGGTGTTCTGGAGGTTGCCTGGTCTTATAAAAGAGAGTGAGATGGGTTCAGATTTGCAAGGACACCACCAGCTGCTAGAGAGAGAGAGAGATTGGGGGTGTGAGGGTCTCACAACCCATTCCCAGAATTTTTAACTGATTTATTTCTTTAACATCTTTTACATTTAATTTGTTTGTCAATTTTCTTTAGGTCCGTAGATGGCAGTGTCTCCCTGAGTCGCTGTGGAATGGCCAACTGGACACAAGACTCTGGCTTGTTTGTAGAGACGGTGCCCACTCCAGGTCAGAATAACAGCTGCAGTGGAGTGGCACTTTGCCCGAAGACCGTGGGTAAGTTCAGTGGTTCTGCTAAGGGGAGGGTATCACCATAAACCACCCGTCAGTCTTACAGGTTTTTCTTTTTTTATTGATGCTCTACAGCACCCTCCCCCACTCCTCCTAAAACCTATGTGGATTTTCTTCTGAATGAGGTCAACACGGATAGCCCCGGCTCCGAGGAGGACTTAGAGTTCATTGAGTTGTGGCACACCTCAGGAAAACAGGCAAGCCTGGAAAACATCTGGCTGTTGTTGTTTAATGGCAAGGACAATAAACGCTACAAGGAAATTCACTTGATTGGTTACCATACTGATGAGAGGGGTTTCTTCCTCCTTGGAGGTGCCAAGGTGACCCCTAAACCTCAATATAGCTTACCTCCCAATATTGTGCAAAATGGCCCTGATGCTATCGCCTTGTACCGCAGTCTCAAAGGTCCGCCTTCCAGTCAGGAGAGCCAAATTCCCACTGAAGGTTTGCTGGATGCTGTGGTGTACCGTTCCCACTACTCTGCTGCTGGGGCTCAAGCCCTCCTGGAGGCCTTAACCCCAGGACAAAGTCACATCCTTGAAGACCCGAGCTTCAGTGCTGAAGATGAGTCCCTGAGCCGCTGCCACAATACATATCCACGCAATTTGGACGCCTTTAAGGTAACTAATCCAGAGCCCAAATTAATACTGTGGCTTAGAAATGCTGTTTTTGATAAGAAAGGAGGTTAACTTGTGCAGACCTGGAGGGAACATTGGCTTGGTAGGGGGAAGATGAGCAGTAAATGAGGGCTTTGCTGAAATTCTACTCGGTGAGATTAAGAAGGTTCACATGTAGCATTTGGAAATACCATCTTTAGCAGAAAAAGTTCAGGAGGGAATTCTGTCTGTTGCCAGTACATGCAAGATTATAGCCAGTCTTAGCTGCTTGAGCTAATATAGCACAAGCCAGTCTCCAATATTGACCTACTGTTCATTGTGGTATGGCATACTTTACACAAGACCACCGAAAGTAATAGTAAATCCAAAATGAAAATGTTGTTAAACATGATAGTACATTTTTAAGGAATAAGATTTTGAGAGCATGCAGGGTAAGGACAAATGCAAAGTAGGCAATAAAAGCAAAATTCAAATAACAGAGATTCATCAGGAAGAAGGAAGGTGAAAATAGTCTATATAGAGGCCAGTGGAGAAATGCCTTAGCAGATGACTTGGTCATCCCTGAGACGCTGAACAGTGTACTGTCAAGTAAGCCGGTGTCTGTAATTTAAATATTTACTTGTGTCTTGTTCCATAGACATTGTGATGTAGCTTTTGAAGAATTGTACTCCTAAACCTGTCTCCACCTCCATAATGCAGCAGCAAACAAAATAGAAATATAATATGATATATTCTATTATAATACTGTATAACAATAATATAAATTTTGTAGGCCCCTAAAAGACCTACAAAACCAGGCCATGGCATTTCCTAGACTGTCTAGCAAAGGCCTCACGCTAGGTGTCCTGAACTCCCAACTCTACAGGCAGACCCAAAAAATCGGCAGCAGGATTGTAAAGTTATAAAGTCCCAAAATATATCAAAATAACTCTCAAGGGAAACAAAAACTGTAAAACAAAAAGAACTTTAGCTTGAGAAAGAAATCCACAAAATATTTCTATTAAAAAGATACAATTGATGTAAACAAAAAATGGCAAATAATTATATTAACAAGGAAACCCACAGTAACAAATCTTAATCCGCAATCCCGTAATCAAAATCAAAGTACAGAAGCAAAAATCCAAGAAGCCAGAAAATGAATACTTACAAACAACAGCACTCTCCGGACGTTAATAAACCACTAAAGAATCCACTCCCAGCTGTTGTAATTCATGTTTATATTTACTTTTTCTTGAGCTTTCCTGAAGCTTTAAAAGTGATGCATTCTTTTCTGAGGTTTTCTCAACCAAACCTTTTGGCAGCTCCGAGATTGAATTTTTTTGCAAACTACGTTTTTTGCTTTCTTTCATAAATTTTTAGGATAACACTTGCTTTGTATTTCGACTTTTGTTTTTGGGTTAGTATTTCTAGTTTTGTCTTTTTTCTCTTTGATTTTTGGTTTTAACTTTTGCTATGCTATTTGCTTGTCTTTTCTCCTGGTCCTTCCTATAAAAAAATTCGGGTTTTGAATTACTGGAGACTTGCATCACAAAGCTTCTCAGTTCAAAGATTTTCATTGCGGTGAACTGCTGGTGGTCAACTGCAAACCTGCACTAAGTGGCTCAGAAGCGATCGTCATCTAGCTTGAGTTAAAGGAGTAACTCGATTCGTCAGCTGTGTAGAGACCTCTGAACACTGTGAGCGGCGCGCTTGTTGGTGACCTCAGCTGATCTCTCACTTTATTGACCCCCCACCTATTTTTGTGCAGTGTCAACACTACACTCCACCCATCCACTGTGCAAATCCCATCCTTCTCACCAAGTGGGTTTCTGTGGCCCCACAACACGAAGCATCTCCATTCGAAGATTTGCACTGTGGTGAATTGATGGTGGTCAACCGCAAACCTGCAAGATCTGTCTCAGTAGAGATCTCCTTGTAGCGTGAGCTAAAGGAGTAATTCCATTAGTCAGTGGCACAGAGACCGTCTCTGAACACTGCAGGCAGTGTGCTTCCTGGTGATATCAGTTGATCTCTTTCTCGGTCAGCCCCCCCACCTTTTCTTCACACTGTCACCACTACAGGCTTTTGTTTTCACAAAAACAGTCAGTGCACCGGCTTCAGAAAATTTAAGGGTGATCCTTCAGCAGTGACATTGGGGTGGTCACGCCTTTTGGGGTTCCACCTACAAGAATCGTAAGAGAACATAAGAGCACAGTGCTAAATAATAAGTAAACAGAAGAATATTGATTATGTGATTACAGTAAATATCAAAAATAATTTAAAATAAAGGCATACAAATAAACATGAGCCAGGTAACAAACCTCTGTCTGTGCCATAACACTATGTGACCCTAAAGAAATCGTTTAATCTGCCCATGCTCAATATGTGAAATGTTCATGGAACTTATTGTATTACAGAAAAACGTTGTTTTGCTGTTGAAAAATGTTATATAAAATAAAGGCAATTATTAAAAGTAAGTCATTGAATCACTTCATACAGGACCAGTGTTCTTAGACAGCACTGAACAGTCCTTCCTAGCCAAGTATCAAGACCTGGCATAATATACTGTGACATGGCATGATTACTCACCGAGCTGTACTGCCACACCCCTGCAGAATGCCTTAGTACAGCACATCCTTCCCTTTTGCCAGTTGCACAATAAACATAAAGGCATAAAGGGTATGCAGGCCAGAACAAGCAGAAGATAAAGTTGATGCCTGAACAAGTTTGGAAGAAGATCTGTGTGTGCAGTTTGGTGGAGAAAAGCAAAAAAAAAAAAAAAAGCCATGTAGGCTGTGATGCTTGACTGTTATTTAGAAAGAAGTCTGTGGTATTAAGATAAAGTTTGGCTTCCAAAAATATTTTAAAACAAAATTGTATGTAAATGAACCACATCACATTTTCCTGCTGTCATAATGTTGGCATGAAAGTGTGCATGACTTTGTAAATAGGGTGGTGATTTTAAACCACTTCTAGTTCCTGGTTTAAATAAGTGATTATCCATTCAGTTTCTGAACCTGCTTATCTAGTATTCGATTACTGGGAGCTTATCCAACAGTTAGTGTCGCAACCCTAGTTGGAAAGTTAGTCCATCATACAGCAAGTTCTCACAGTTGGTCATGGTCACACCAAGGCAGATAATTGTCTCCAGTCAGTTTGACAACAGAGATTTGTTCTACATGAACACCGTGAGAACAGCATGTATAATCTACATAGACGACATCTTCTCTAGAAATTAATCCAGAGTCCAAGCACTCAGACCTTGAGCTTTGTGGGTCCTCTCTTTACATAGATAGATACCACTTTATTTGTCCTCAGGGGGAAATGCGGCATTTTACAGAAGCTCAGTAAATAAATATTATTATACCAGTAACGGCGCACTGCACGTTGACACTTGACTTGAGCATTCATAGTTCTCATCCTCTTTCACTGTACGTTTAGCATTCGTTTGCTTAGAGGTTGATGTGCTTGCTGCTTCCTGAGCAGCTGTTCTTCTCTCCACCCTAGCGGCCCGCTTCTTCTCTTCTTCCGTCAGCATCTTTTTGCGTTAAAACTGATTAAGTCAGCGTTTGTGTTGCAATTACTTAGTACGTTTTCCTTAATTTTTCACTTAAGCTGGCACTTAAGTCTTCAATCTACCTCAAGAATGATTTAAGATATGAAGAGGCAGGGGAAGTGATGGCAAAGGTGGTAGGGAATGAGAACGGCACCCGTATGCATGTGCCACACAACTGCCCTGCTGGCCACTGCTGAGAGTTGATTTTACAATAAAATAAAGTAAAAATAAAAAGAGAAATAACCTGGTGGTAGATGTCACGTGGTATATGAGTACCAAATTTCAGGTCAATCGGTCAAATCGTTTGCGAGCTACAGGTGATTCAAAATCCTGGACAGACAAGTGAACAGCCACAGTAGTATATTATATATAAAGATGATGACAAGCAAAAAAAAAACCTCTGAATAACACACCAGAACAATTAAAAACAAAAGAAAAATTTCTGACTTGGCTAAAGATAAAAAGAGCAGTCACAGTCCCAGGGAAGCACTATAAAGGCGAATTGTAATTGGTATAAAAGAACTCCAGCAACATTTCACACACTGCTGCTGAATAATTTGCTGGCTGGAAGTCCTCAGTTGTAGTGTGACACAGAGAGGATGTGCAACTTTGTTCATAATGGCACTCAGTTTTGTCTTCATATGCCCCTCTACTACAATCTCCAGGAGGGTCTTGTGTGCTTTCCATAACTCAGCCCACCTTTTTAGTTAGTTTGTTGATTTGGTGGCCCTCTCTTTTGTGATGTTACCAGTTCAGCTCACTGGGTAGAAATATTACACTGGCCATCATAGAGTTACAGAATATATGCATTAGTCAGTGAGCACAAGATACCAGTTTACCTGCGGGAGCCAAATTGTTGAAATTAACGGCCATATTCTCTATAGAGTGGCCACTTAATGGGGCACAGCTGTCTTGTAGTGAATTGACCTGAACAGCTCAACAAGTCTGACATAGGAGATGGCCCACATTAACTCCAGTTTTCATTTTGATGTGTCCCATGATTGTTGGTGATAGATCTTTTCTCCAAATGGCATAATCTCTTTCTTTATCTATATCTCACATCATTGCCCACAGGGGGTTTTGTCATGTCTTGGTTCTGCGTGACCCAAACTAGATGATGTTTTTCCAGTTCTTCAGTTTTTGTTTTCCCTAACATTGTTTTCTGCTGACAAATTTGGAAATCATTGAAGTTTTCTGACTGATGTCCTTGTTTTGCTATCACTGTTATACTTGGCTGTTAGTTGGTTGACTGGATCCAGTTTACTAATCTGCACAAGACATGGGTATCAGGAGTTGGCAGCAGCTGCGCCCCTAGCCCTTCCTTTTCCCTAAACTTTACCCTTGTACAACCCCCCTCTCCCCAATCGATATGTGTTGCCTAGAAACACTAACTGTGTGTCACTCACGTGGTGGCAGGTGCCAGGGACTTAAAACAGGGAGCCCTGTGCCTTATGAAAGTCTTGGGCTGAGCTCTCTGTGTCTTGTGCTTGACTCCCAGCGTTCATTGTTTTTTGATCCTTACCAAGCCTTTTTGAATTCTGTTTTTGTTGAGTGTTTTGGATACATTTATCTGTATTTGCTGGCTTGTGTCTTTCGACCTCTGCCTATTATTTTGTATTTTGGGCCTCAAAACATTATCTTCATCTTCCTGTTGCCACTGTCCTATCTGCTCATCCAGGTCTGCACATTACCCTATGTTCTTAGAGTCAGTGCTTTGAGTTGCCATTTTCTCCTTTCTTCAGGAGTCTGTTTCTGACTACAAGACTGCCTTTTGTGTGTGTGTGTGTGTGTGTGTGTGTGTGTGTGTGTGTGTGTGTGTGTATAGGTGACCACTTGTGATACGTGTATGTTGTACTGATCCATCAACTTTTGTTAAGCTAGGGCACCTCATCAGTTTCATTACATGGAGTTATCAGGTGCTTTGGGTTTTTTAAACATTGGACACCCTTGTCCAGAAAACCCAGCTGAGGTTCATCAAGCCTTCGTTTGTGCCCTAGCAGCAGTCTCCTGCAGATCTGCTCTCTTGATGCAGAGTCTGGAGACTCTGTGCCAGTGGTTCTCAAACTGGGGTCCGCAGTCCCTGGGACTGTGAGAAATGATTGCATATTTATACTATTTATATTTTTATAATTATTAACCTTTACTATCCGAGGGGAAGTAAGTGACTGAGCTCCGTCATTACCCCCCCACCACCTAGACCCGACCACTAATCTGCTGTTCCGTTATTCGCTGCCACTACATTGTTTTCCCACCATTGTCGCTCGGCACAAACCAGCCCTTATTATTTTTATCATAATCAAAATTTATCGATTCTTTCGTAGAATCAAAACACTCGCAAACAGTTTTCGTATATTTTCAAAGCAAATAAGAGCGCTAAGGTTGGATACTGATAATCAACAAACAACATATTTTACATTTTTTGTGTTTTTAAGTGGTGAAATTGCCCGCACAACGCAAACGAAGTAAAAGTGTTCATAATGAGACAATTCAAAATAAAGCGATTGCTAAGAGGCGGTTTAAAAAATCAACAATGAATAAAAGTGTCTTGATGATCTGGTCGTTCCATTGATTTTGATTTGAATATAATTTTAAAGTCTCATTGAAGCAGAATGACATCTAACAGTGGATAGAATTAGATAAGATCCAAATTTTTCTTGTGAAATAGTGTTTTGTTGCTAAAAAGAAATAGGAAAAATACTTAAGCTTAGGAACTTCATACTACCCGAACTCTAGGAAAACAATCGCCCGCTGACAGTAAACATGCGTACTTATTTTTTGACATGACTTGAACGCGACATATTTCTGAATTTTATTGTGATACGGAACGAAAAATGAATACTGTACCACAATATAAGAAGAGAAAGATAGACAAGGTTAAAATGCCTGTACAAGCAGTCTTTTTTTCCGAAGAAGTTACTCTCTGGGGTACTCTCTCATGGGATAAATATGGTGTTACATATTTGAAATATTTTACCATGATTAATCCCATTAAAATTTTAACTTAAATTTAATAACTAAGATGTACGAAATATTTTCTGAATAAATAATTGTTTGTCAAAAAATGTTTTATTCACAGCAGCCTGTACCTATGCAGTGCCGTGCAGTGGGTATGTGGCACCCTTGGGCAAAATATTTGGCGCCCCCAATTTTCTTGAAATAATATTGATTTTTTAATTTTTAATTAAAGGGTCTGCGAGCCATCGAACAATTTTTAAAGGGACCGCCACGCAAGAAATTCTAAAGAAGTTTGAGAACTGCTGCTCTGTGCTGTCGTAGATGGCTCTCTTCTTCATTCTTTCCCCTGTGGTATCAGTTGCAGAGTGTGACTTTCAAAGCCTCTGCACATCTGATAGTGTTTTGTATGATAAACTCTTGCCAGCTAATTTGGTGCCCATCATAATATATACAAAGCCACTTACCCACCCGGTGGGTTTACACTTATCCTAATTGAACTAAACTAAACCTGCTGAATGAGCAATCGCTAAGTGACAATGGCAATTAAATCTAAGAAAGGATTTGAAAGGA